>NW_025402630.1:0-11000 GCF_020080835.1 Cotesia glomerata
AGATATTCACATGACAAATGTTGAGAGGCTGTCGATTCACTGAAATTGAAGTAGCTGATACATCCGAACTTGATAATGACTGAGTGGGCATAAGTTATTGCAGATTCTTTTGCAAAACCTCCATGCCTGATGAAAGTAACAATCTCAACAGTGGCTTCTCTGATGAAAATCTAACATAAACAGCTGCTCCAGCTATCCAAACATTCCTTGGAATCAATTTCGAATATGTATTAAGGACCTGCTGCCGAAATTTATACAAAGCTGATGGATGCCTGCGAATAGGCTGTATACGAATAGGTTGAGATGACACATCATCATCCACTAAAAGTCTATTGCCCGCAATCACAATATCCTTTACCTTCCCAATAATGTGATCTACTACTTCTTTACTTTCAAATTTAACTAAAACATCTCGATCTCTCTGCTTTCCAAAACGCGTTCTCGGTTCCGCTGGCTTACCAATTCGACGAACAAACTTTATTTTCGATGCATCAACTGAAGTATCTGTCAAGATAAGTAAATTCTCAACAGCTTTCTTAAGATCTTCTCCTGATATTTCCTGTAGACTAGAAATGGACAATTCATCCGCAAGTGCCTGTGACTCCATTTGAAGAGCATGTTGTTCAAAATTACAACTAACTAATAATTCGGCTATTTTAGCAACCTTATCAGCAGCTTTTGATTTCCCAGAATCCTTATTCTTCTCCAGGCCATCGACTCTTTTCTGCAAATCATTCATCTGCTCAGCTAACTTATTCTGAGTTTTTTCCAGAGTATCAAATTTTTCGAGTAGTTGATTAACTGATTTTTGTAAGTCTGATAATTTATCTAACTTATCTAGTTTTATTAAAGTAAAATGGGCATTTTACTTTAATAAACTCCACAGCTTCTGATGATGATCCAATGTTATATCTTAATTTGACACAAGATGGATGAAATTTTTGACAGCTTGCTTTAATGCAATGCGCACTGTCGGTAATCTCAGCAAGACACAGTATGCACGACATTATTACAAAGTGAACTCAGTGAAAAATAGATGGAAGCACCAAATATTAACGCACCTCAAGTCTAACCTTAAAATTCCTCCAAATTAATACAAAAATAGAAATAAACAAGTTAATCTAAAACACAGTATAGCAATTTATTAATCCGCAGATGCACAAAAAATTACTGAACACAAAATTAAAAAATTAATAGTCTATACTGAAATTTAAACACAACAAAACATGCGTAAATCAGAGCGAAAAGAATAACGCGTCCACACTACTCCGTATACTATACTATACTGTATATCACAAATATGTTATCTATTCCAGACTTACATCAAATTATAAATAAACACTATTATAGCTGGTGATTTAAATTGCAACTTGTTGGAGGATATGGCTATACTTCGAATCACTCTAAAGAAAATTCTCTTAATTGAATCCGTCACTTTAAACTTGTGTTCCCTATGAGTTGCTACTTTTTCTCACAAAAACAACTCATGATTCTTGGTTGGATGTTTTTTACTGGATATTGAAACTAAGTTATCCCTCGTATACGAAATCTAGAGTCTCCATTTATCGATCTGTGCTATGAGTTACTTACATCTGCCGATACGATTGAGCTGGATAAACTTAAAACCACCACCAAAGAGATTAACCTACAGAAACTTTAAAAAACTGTGATCACGTCTGGCCTTATCAATTTCGCTTTCGATGTGCTTTAAAAATTGATAGCTTTGTGCTTAACCCCAATTCAAATCCTGATGTGAATTATTAAGTATTTTTAGAACTGGGGTTTTGGATTCTTTGGATTTATATGCACATAACTTTACTTCCTACAAAGAAAAAGTGACGCGAGTGAATAATCCTTGGTTCACGAAAGAGTTAAAAAGGTTGTAAAATCCAAAAGTGCACGACTCATAATGCTCATTTAATTATGAAATATAAAAAAAAAAAAAAAAACTTAAGGCGTTCTAAATTAATTGCCGAAAAAAACAGCTGTAGTAGGGAAGGTACTGCACAAAAGCGCCCCTGGAGGAATAAAATGTACATAATATCTATAGATATAGATATATCACCTCATCCATGTTAATTTTACATGGATATATATATAGACTATACAGTCTTGTAGTTTACGTTTTTTATTAATTGTAATTAAACGACACTGAATTAATTAACCATTCGCATTCAGTGACCTACAATCGTCGATTAGAATTAAAAAAAAAAAATTTAACTCAAATAATTGATTTTTTCACAAGTTACAGTGTTTCCGGGGTTTCATACATGACGGACAGGAAAATTATTTGACCTATTTTGAAGTTTTTTTCCGTTTCTATTGCAGTAAATCAATTTTTAGAAAGTATGGAATTAATCTCCATTAAATTATCTCGATAATAGTATGCAAAATTGCAACATAGATACCGTCGTGGCGACCCCAGGAACCCAACACTATATCCAGATTTTAGTTAATTATTATATGTATTATTTAATGTGTTTCGTTAGTTAATTTTGTTTAAAGTATGTTTTATTATTTTTGTTATTTGTGTGACGCACCCGGCGGAGTGGGTATATTCTGCCGGCTGAGCCGGCACGAGAAGGCGATTAAAGAGCCGAAATTTTATTGTTTATTTATATCTTTTGTCATTTTTTAATTGTTTAATTAAAGACCATATATTGGTATAAACTGATACGGAATTCGGAATTTTGCCGATAAAATCCGATGAGGAAAAGTATTTTGCCTCGGGCGTTTCGTTTTGGGCACAACGAGGATTGTTTATTATAATTATTGTTAAGTAATGATCATTTATGTTTTAATTTTGGTATGCGCTAAATGTCCGCCCGGATAGGCTCGAATTTTGGAGAATCCAAAATCATAAGAATTGGCCTGGAGAACGCTGTGTAGAAATTATTTTAGTGCGCCGTAGAATAGCTGTAAGAACGCCCAAAAGTATTCTAAGTCCCGGCAAAAATTTGCATGGAAACGTATTCTGTTGAAAGTTGAAGTAATCTATTGGGTTGATTGAATGCATTTGATATTTAATTTTCAAAGTGAAAATTAAAAACTTAGAATTAATTGACGTTTATCGAGCTTCCAAACCTGGCGATAGGTGTCTAAAACGATCCTTCCGTTTCGTTGCAAGTGACTTTTTGGAAAAATGATAAAGTCCCAAATTTATCGCGGAAGAAACGTCGAGTACCACTGAGACGATTTTCCCTGTGGAGGCTATCCAGAAGGGAAAACGCTTAAGGACCTCAAGTTACCCAGAGTACGACTGTACCAAGGTAAGTGGAGCTCATCTCTTAGGGGTACTACGGACTCCCCGTACTCCGACCTTCCTGTCAGGGTGCGGCAGGTGATCATAGTCAGTAGGAGGGATCGAGCTGGAGGCTATCCTCTCGATCTTTGGGAACGGCGATTAGGAGGTCGAGGAAGTCGGCTAGATACCTCGACTTCGGGGACCTGGGGGGGGCAGCACCGCGAGAGAAGGGAGCTGGAGACTATCCTCTTGTTTCTCCGGGGGAATCCCGAGTAGGAAACTGACCCACTAGTGCCGCGAACTGAATAACGCGAATTTTGGAAACTCCCAGACGGTCGGTAAAACAGAAAACGATCATACTAAAAAGTCGGTAAGTAGGTTCCTGTTTTACCATCAGTCGGTAAAACAGAAAACGATCCTACTAAAAAGTCGGTAAGCAGATTCCTGTTTTACCATCAGTCGGTAAAACAGAAAAATACCGGAAAGCGCGGTTTTGGACGAATGAGTGTGACTACCATTTTGTAAAGGTGATAGGAGGGTGTTCTCTTCACCACAATGTTTAATTATTGTTACTAAATAAAAGATTTCTATTGTTTCTTCTATTACGTTTAGTTCTGATTTATTCGGACAATCCCCTGTTGACCCTGGACATCGGCGAGCTCTAAATTCGAGCCGGGGATTTTATTGATATTGTCTAGTACGGTCTATTCCAGGACTTTCGGATCATGAAAACTAGACTCGGTTTAATTTAACTGTTTAGATAATAAAAGGGGTTAAAATCCCTTTTATCACGAATTTTACCCGTTACAAAATATCTTGATTCCGTGATCTAACAAGGCTATAATACTAAAAATAGTTGCTAAAATGAGGCGAAAAAAATTTTTCGATCGTAAAGCACTCTCTGATGCTTCGCATCATGAGTCGTGCAATTAAGTGTCAGGAGCAACATAAAATTTACAAAAAAGCAAAGGGAAACAAAGATCCTAACTTGCTTGCTCTCTTCAGATTGAAAAGAAAAGAATTAAAAACTCAGTTGAATCATGCTCGTGAAGAATACCTGAAAGCTGCTTTCTCAAATTTGCCTTATGGTTCAACTGTATGGATCAAACTCAAACACCTTGGATTAATCAAGTCAAATCCCTCGTCACCGCTTAATTTCTTTGATGCTTGTGAATTAAATGAGTATTATGCAAACATAGTCAGAAAAACATCCACCATGTGATTCAAATTTCATTAATAATTTACCTATAAACCATTCTAAGAAGGTTGACAGCTCATTTCATTGGACCAAGATTGATATAGTTGATGTCACCAAGGCATTGCACCTTACATTATCCCAGTAAACACGTTTACGTCAATGTGACGTCAAAATGACATTGGGCTATGTCAGGATTTACGTAAGATACAAAGTCACGAATGAGGTCATATGTGACTCATTATTTCACACTTCTTGACGTAAGATTCTGACGTAAAAATATGACGTAGTCATGACGTCAGTATTATGTCTCGATGACATTTATGACGTCAATATGACATACCTGTGATGTCTATATCATGATAATGATGTCATTATGACGTAAAAGTGATGTAAGTAATGTAAGAATTGTACCTCAGAAAAAATATTAAAAAAAAATCCTCAAAAATAAAAAGATGGCAATTTTGAAATTAATTATAGTGTTGTGGACTTATTACAGTTTGAAACACTAGTTATATGTTGATACTTGATGAAAAAATCCTGAAATGTGCTGGGCTCGAACTTGGGTCCTCACGTGTCGGAGTCTGGAACGCTGCTCACTTGTCCAAGTAACGGTTCATGTCACGAAGTAAATAACTTACGTGATAAGCCTTACATGACGAAAAATGCTTATTTCATAATTTTTTCTGAGATTAAATGGATTTTAAGAGCTGGAATTGTATAAAATTCAAGTCTAATAATTTATACAATTTCATAAAATTTCATTAAACTCATGAAATTTTATAAAGTTCTATAAAACTTTGTAAAAACTCTTATAAAAGGCTCTCTAGTGAAACTTGTGGTAATTAATAGACAATTTATAAATTTTCATAAGAATTGATTGAATCTTACACTTTCAAAAATTTTCGTCTAAAAGCGGACACAGAGAACTTTCACAAAGTGAAATATTATCAGAGTAAACGATGTATCCGTGTCATTTGAATATTTTTTAATACTTATTGATTTCTCAAGACTCGAATTTTTTTTTTTATTTAATTTTTTCCGAAAATTTAGTATTTTTCATTTGGATTTTTCTTCTTCAAAATTTCAATTTACAAAATTTAGATTTTTTTAATTTCAACTCTTTTAAGTATACCATTTTTTTAATCTATATTTCTTTTTAATTTCAATTTTTTTTGAAATTTGAATTTCTTTAATTTAACATACTAACAACATTATGAAACTTGATGTACCCGGGAAAAAATGATCAGACCTGACCATGCCTGTTCATGTATGATCAGGCCTGAGATTAGACTTGATCATGCTTGTCCATGCCTGTTTATGCTTGCTCATGTCTAAAGCGTCAAATACGCTCAGGCCTGAACAGGCCTGTTCATGTCTGATCAGACTTGTTCATGCCTGTTCATGTCTGACGGGTTAAATACGCTCAGGTCTGATCAGACCTGTTCATGTCTGAAGCGTTAAATACGCTCAGGTATGATCATGCCTGATCAGGCCTGTTCATGTCTGAAAGGGTTAAATACGCTCAGGTCTGATCAGGCCTGTTCATATATGATAAGGCCTGTCCATACCTGTCCATGCCTGTTAATGTCTGAAGGGGTAAATACGCTCAGGTCTGATCAGGCCTGTTCATGTCTGATCAGACCTGTTCATGTCTGAAGTGTTCAATAGGCTCAGGTCTGATCATGTCTGTTCATGTCTGAGAAAGGGTTAAATACGCTCAGGTCTGATCAGGCCTGTCCATGCCTGTTCGAGTCTGAAGCGGGAAATACGCTCAGGCCTGTTCATGTTTGAATCATTAAATATGCTCAGGCCTTTTCATGCCTGTCCATGCCTAGAAAAGTTAATTAAATTTACCCTACGGTAGGTTTTAATGATAATCAAAATACTTTTATTTATTGAATAATAAAATGTACCGTTTATTGATAATTTACAAATTTATTAATCGAAATTAATGTACATACACTGAACATTCAAAAATTTTTTCTTAGCATATTTGGTCCTTAGCATGAATAGGCATGGACAGGTATGATCGGGCTTGAGCGTATTTAACGCTTGAGATATGAACAGACATGGACAGGCATGAACAGGTATGATCAGGCCTGAGCGTATTTAATGCTTCAGACATGAACAGGGATGAACAGACATGGACAGGCATGAACATGCATGGACAGGCCATGAACAGGCCTGAGCGTATTTAACACTTCAGACATGAACAGGCATAGACAGGCATGACCATGTTTAATTTAAGGCCTGATCATACATGAACAGACATGAGCAGGTCTAATTTCAGGCCTGATCATACATGAACAGGCATGGTCAGGTCTGATCATTTTTCCGGGTAGATCTGATCAGACTTGCATAGTCAGAGATGTGATAAAAATTTTTCTTTGACCAAAAATATTTTTGGTCATCACAAAGATGCGAAATTGTTTTATGATTACGTTTAAATAATTTTGAAATAAAAAAATTTGTTACATTTCCTATGGGATGTTTTTGGTCTGGTCTGCTTCTGCCTAATATTAAAATAATTACTTATTTTGTTATTTAAATAAATGTGATGTTATAATGAGATTCGGTTAACTAAATAAATTAGGACTATCAAAATATATTATAAAATCAATTTTTATATTATATTTATGATAAACTTATTCGATATGTTATGTACTTCATTGAATTGTTGTCACATAAGATAGCAGCACAGCAGGCGGGAACTTCAAGGCGCACGGATATCACCAAAGTTAAACAGCATTGAGCGTGGTTAGTAGTTGGATGGGTGACTGCTGGTGTTACAGCCGAACAATTATATGTAATTCTTTTTTTAATTTTAATTCATTATAGAGAATTGCGTATGACTCTATGAAATACTATATCCATAAAATTAAGAAAAATAATTAATTAAAATTAACAATGGGCTTTCAGACCTGACCATCTCTGATCAGGCCTGATCAGGTCAATTCATGCCTGATCAGGCATGGTCATTTTTCATGTCTGATCAGGCATGAAGACTCATGCCTGTTCATGTCTGATCAGGTCTGATCATTTTTTCCCAGGTACACAGTAAAAAAATTTTGCGTCATTGTGTCAAAAAATTTTGTGTTAAAAATTTTTATGTTAAATATTTAACATTTTTAACTTCCCGCTAAAAATCTCAGATTTTCAAAAATCGGGACGTTATTGTTTTCACCCCGTTTTGCAAAAATCGAGTTTTCATCAGATCTCGACATTTGAAGGTCACAGGAAGCTTCCCTGACTATCCCCGCGAGGTTGTCACTATGTCTGTATGTATGTGTGTGTGTGTGTGTTTTTATTTTTTTTTTTTTTTTATCTTGGGGGGGGGGGGGAATCCTTCTTACGGATTCCAGGCATGGTTGTTTGGCCTGGATATGTGGCGACTCGACGCAGTGTCATACTAAAACTCGACCCTAACGCCCCTACCCACTAAACCCTAAACCCCTTTTCTTCTTTCCTCTAATCCCTCATGGAAACCGCCGTCAGGCATTACTTCGTGAGGGGAGGATCCAGCTACCGCTATTCCTTCTGGTGGCTAAGGTGTTATTTTTCCTTCCTTCTAGTTTCTGTCATTTGCTCTTTTTCTTTCAATGGAACGCAGCTCTGTAAGCACTTCTGTGGCAAAAGTGCTTGTAGCGTTCCAAGCAGTTTGATTCGACAACATTGCATCTACTATTGTCTCTGGTTGAATTCTCCAGTTCAGGATCCTCTCTAACTCCTCACGCTGAGGATCGAAACGTGGACACACAAAGAAAACGTGCCTTGCGTCCTCAATAACCCCTGGACAAGACGGGCACTCCGGAGAATCGTCGTGCTTAAAGCGGTGCAGATACTCTCGAAAGCACCAATGTCCTGACAACATCTGCGTTGTGTGTGTGTGTGTGTGTGTGTTTTTTTTGTAGGGGGAATCCTTTTACGGATTCTAGGCATAGCTGTTTGGCCTGGATATGTGGCGACTCGACGCAGCGTCATACTAACTCGACACTAACGCCCCTACCCACTAAACCCTAAGCCCCTTTTCCTTCTTTCCTCTAATCCCTCATGGAAACCGCCGTCAGGCATTACTTCGTGAAGGGAGGATCTAGCTACTGCTCTTCCTTCTGGTGGCTAAGGTGTTAACTATCTTCCTTCTATCTTCTGCTATTTGCTCTTTTTCTTTCGGTGGAACGCAAGTCTTTAAGGACTTCTGTTGCAAACGTGTTGGTAGCGTTCCAGGCAGCTTCTGATGACAACATTGCTTCTACTAGTGAATCTGGTTACATTCTCTGGTTCAGGATCCTCTCCAGTTCTTCACGCTGTGGATCGAAACGAGGACATACAAAGAAGACGTGCTCCGCGTCTTCAGCAGCTCCTGGGCAGGACGGGCACTCCGAAGAGTCATCGTGCTTAAAGCGGTGTAGATACTCTCGAAAACACCCATGTCCCGACAACATCTGCGTAAGATAGTAATTGACCTCACCGTGATTCCGGTTAAGCCAAATGTCGACCCGAGGTATGAGACGGTGCGTCCACCTACCCTTCTCTGCAGCATCCCATTGTAGTTGCCATCGGCCTATGCTCTTTTGCCGTTCTTCAATTCTAAGTTCTTCCGGGCTCAGTGCAGTTGACCTTTTTCGTTGGTAAAGGGCCCGTCTTTCCTTTTTTTAAATATCTCCGAATTGGCTGAACCGATCGGTCTCAAAATCTAATCAGCTCTTAACCTTGAAAACCCCCATCGATCGCCACCAAAAACGTTAGAATCCGTTGATGCGTTCGTGAGATATCGTTGTCGAAAAAAATCGAAAAAAGTGTTTTTTTGTAATAACTTCGAAATTCATGGCTCGATCGATTTAAAGTTGCAAATTTTTCATGGAGCTTCAAAAACTGCGTCGATTGCCGCCAACCGCGTGAAAATCGGTTCATTCATTCAAAAGTTATAGCAGTTTGAAAATTGAATAAATCGTGTTTTATCAAATTTTGATAAGACTTTTGAGCTCGAAAGAGCTCAAAAGCTTAAAACAGCTACTTTTTTTATAGAGCTCAAAAAAGTACATCGATTGTCGCCAACCACGTGAAAATCGGTTGATTCATTCGAAAATTATAACAGTTTGAAAATTATAAAAATTGTGTTTCATCGAACTTTGATAAGACTTTTGAGCTCGAAGAGCTCAAAAGCATAAAACAGCTATTTTTTTTTTTCATTGCTTATACAATGACAACTTAATGAATATTATTTTATTGTAATTAATTTAACAAAAATTATATCAACTTATTATATTTACCGATCAGTATAGCCGAGCAGTCTAAGGCATAACACCGACGCCTAGATCGAATAAAGTACTGAATCCAGACTCTAGCATAAACAGGATTTTTTTCACTAGTACCTCAGGTATACTTGGACTGGGAGGCCGCTAGATGGCGCGCCGACAGTAATTACGACCGGGTTTTCTGTGGTTTCCCTAATCAAGTCACTATATTGAAAAAGCAGTAACTAGTGCATTCTCAATACAGGCAAATGCAAGTACAGATTAATTAAAAATCGGCCATAGCTACAAAAAATGGCAAGAAATAAAAGTAAAAGGCAGGATTGAATGATATAAAGTAGAGTCCTTAAATGTAAACAGCAATTATCACTGTTATACATGAAATCTATAATAATAAAAAAAAAGTTTGGCAAATCTTAAAATGCAAGCTTCATAGCGGTCGTTCAATTTTTACAAAAAAGAAAATGATCATTTATCAAATTCAAGTTTTGCATCATTTCCTGAGAAGAAAGTTCTATAGCGCATGTGCCAATCTCAATTTTTCACTCACGGCTTAAGATTGCACGGACAATACCCCGTAAGTTATAAAAGAATCTAAATTTTTTTTTTTATTAAAATTAAAAATTCGAATACAAAAATTCATTATCATAATTTAACCGTTACCTTACATTATAATTAAATAAAATAGTTAAATAATTCAATCAACAAAAACAATAAATAGTCAACTTTTGACTCAAGTATTTTTTCACAAAACTCAGACCTGGCAACACCGCGCTTAACAGCAATTTATATTTACCTCGCTGTGCAGTGTTGAGTTGAAAAACATAACCCATAAATATACACAGGAATGATTAAAATTCAAAATTCGCGCGTTCTGTTCTGCGCAACGTTGCCACAGTGCGCTGAATCACGTGATTTTTTTTATTTTTAGATATGTCGGCTTGAAATTTTCGTATATTTCTCATCATTTGCATTAAAATATCTTTAAAAGCCTTCCTCAGAAAATTTTCATTTTATTTTTAACGTATTCTACGAAAGTTGATTGACTGAAATAAAAGTTTTTTGTTTTATAATCTTCCTATGAGGTAGTGACATAAATCGATATATGTGCAATCCACCAATCGTCTCTATTGGCTACATGTCAAATTTCAATTTTTTAATAATTTATTAAAGGAAAACCCTTCGCCAGATCTAATCCAAAAAATTAATTTAAACGTATGAGATAGCAATTCATAACATATCAAAAAATTAGCTTTTGATCTTCACAAGTGCATTAGTGTCCGAACAACCTTAAGTCTAGTCATCA
>NW_025402631.1:0-2107 GCF_020080835.1 Cotesia glomerata
CAAAAGAAAACAGTCGGTTATCATCCAGGATAACCAATCAATGGAATGTTCTCAGACAGAAGAATCTTCTGTTGCTTCTAATGCTGACGAAAGTACTGAATCAAGGTCTAAAATTCCGCATACTGAGCAAACCGATCAAGCTCTAAGCTCGCCCGTAACAGACATTGATAAACGTACTCAAGTCATCAATATTGATGACGAAGATCACTCTCAACGTGTTAAGAAGCCCGATCATAATAATAGCATGAGTCAAGCTAACTCTTCTAGCAACACAACGGATGTATCAATGACATCAACAAAACCTTCTACTTCAGCTGAACAGAGCACTCAGCCGAATCAGTATAATCATCAAGAATATATTCTAGACAGATGTTCATTATCTAACTTTCAACCACAGATTGAGAATGTTCGATCTCTTGCAAATGTTGACGATCACAAACAAATCGTTAATGAAGTTCCAAGTCAGAAACTGCCTACCTCTTATAAGGAATTAAACTCACTCAAACTTTCTGCTCAGCTATACAGTCACATGAACGGGGGTCGACGTTTAATACCGATTCAAAAACAAGTTGAAAAGAGATTACGTCCCACGAAAATGGAAAGAAATTTGGCCATTGCCACACCAAAACTACGTATTGGCATCTCTATCAAGCCTAAAGACAGAAAACGAAAGTCTTCTCTCCAAGGAGTCACAAAGACATCGCCATCATCTATTATGACAAATGTTCTGAAATCAATACGACAAACATTATCAACTACTCATAATAACTTCCTTTTGAATAATCCGCAACTGCAAGCAAGAATGAGTCCACGATCTACTGAAGATAACAATGTAGACTTCACAACTAGCCCGCAGAATATCATAGCTTCAGAAACAGGTGACAGACAAAACACAGAAATTCCTATTCACCCAATCTACCAACCATCTAGAATACAACATACAACAGTCCATGAAAACGGATATCAAAACTTATGCACGCAGGAACAGTTGGTTAACCAATCTACACAAATGAATTCAAAGCCAAAACGAGTTCACTTTATGGATGACGCTGCTAGGTCATCTGTAACCGGAAGTCATCTAAACGTCATGGAGAATGCGAGTCAAAGATACGAGTACATTGTAAAAGAAACTCTGTCACCGTATCATGTAGTAACTTCAGATTCCGATGCTGTTACGGATCATAAAGAAATTTCAGATCGCGAGATGTCTGCAGACGAATCACCTGTTGAAACAACGGACAATGTTTATGGCACTGCTAATGATCCTAGACATGATTCTGCAGATAGACCGACAGCTGACCAAAACTCTACGTCAACGAATCACCAGACGCATTCGAAATTTATTTTAGAGCAGCAAATGTTGGACAACTTTGCTATCCTCTTTACTGAAATGGGCTCTACTTTGCGTTATACGACTGATATGTACAACACCTTACGGAGTTCAATCCTCGATACTGCCGAGACATATAAAAAGTTATTGGGTGCCGTCGAACAATTTAACACAGCGGGAAACGCAGCTAGCAAGGCATTTCCTTCGAGCAATTTGAGACCAGAAGGTCCACGGTCACCTGAAGCAAGACACACTAAAGTAACAGTGAGTGCTAGTTCTAGTAATCAAGATCAACATAGAAATGATGTTGCTAACAAAACGCCGAAAAAGAAAAACAACAAGTTGTACCAGTTCGTTCTACCACCGGAATATGATGCTTATGATACAAGATGGACATTGAAGTATCGAACAAATCTGCCAGGACTCGTAGAACTTATGCCCCAAAGTGGTGTTTACGTCAGCTCCGGAGACCTCAATTACTGTCGGCAAGTATCGAAAGATTGCAAATCATTAGCTCGTAGATTATTACCAGAAGTCTTCAACAGAAATGCACTGAGTATTTGTTCATCAATGAGTGAGAAAGCGCAGGCTTCTAATAATGTCGACTCTACTATAAGGCCAGATTTAGATGATCATGCGTGTTCGGTACTGTTAAATTTTGTTTTAGAGCATGGACTCCAACATGGTTGGAATATTGATCTACAACCTATCCTCAGAACCTTACACAGTAAGATGCAAGAGATTCGGTTCAAATATGGTGTAATGGTTGAATGTTAA
>NW_025402632.1:0-2106 GCF_020080835.1 Cotesia glomerata
ACCCTGATTAAGAAATATGATTTGGAATGATTCGAAAAATTTTAATAATTTCATATTGTATGATATCACAAAATTATGATTCACAATTATTCAAAATGATTCAAAATTCTTAGTTCTGAATAATTTTAAATCATAATTTTATTATTCAAAATTATTCAAAATGATTCAAAGTTCTTAGTTCTGAATAATTTTAAATCATAATTTTACTATTCAAAATTATTCAGAATGATTCAAAGTTCTTAGTCTTTTATGGACCATCATCCAATAACTCTGCATATATATTTGAAAATAATATATATAATTTGAAAAAAAAAGTCACAAGTCCTAAAGGGATCATGAATCAAATGGCGAACCGGTGTTTACGGGACAATATGTTCAGAGGTCAACTTTCGACGGCTTCAAACGAAACTACTTGGCAATTTTGCAAAGCGATATTAGATAAAAAAAAAGAAATAACAAATTGTATCAGAACCAACGATGGGGTTTTATTAATACAAAATGATGTTAAAAACGTAATACCAGAAGAGGAACAAATTTATACCCGATGTATTTATAATAGTGTAGTGTTTTATGGTACACTTTATACTAAAGGCAATAAAACAAACAACACAACAGTCTACTTAGATAACAATAAAATTGCTAAGATTCATTGCTTTTATAATCGACATGATCAAGTTTACGTAAAGGTAACAGTAGCTGCAGTAGAAAAATTTGATATTTTTGAACATATATTTGTTATAAAAGAGTGGGAAAATAAATTTACAATTATAGATATAAAAAAAATAGTATCAAAAATGGTATTTATTAGAGTAGAAAATTTATCTTTGATTTCTATGACTGACTATGTATGTCTACAACTCAATAGTTTTGAGGTTCAATAAAAAATAAGATTATACCTATGTAACAATGACAATTCAATCTTTTGTATCCCTATAACGACACCTTCATTACCATTCTATTTATCAAACTAATAACAATTAAATGATTATGATCACTCTGGGATCGAAAATATTAAAAGAAATTTATAAAATTTAAAATTACCCAAACGAGCTTTCAATGTTATTCAGTATTATTTAAGATGATTTGGAAGTTGGAATCATTTCAAATAATATTAAATCATCTGGAAAACCAGAAATTATAATATTATTTTATCATTCAATATTATTCAAAATGATTCGAACGTTTAAATTATGCTAAATAATTTTATATCATCTGAAGAACCAGAAATTTCTATATTATTTTATCATTCAATATTATTCAAAATGATTTGGAAGTTGAAATCATTTCGAATAATATTAAATCATCTGATGAACCAGAATTTTCGATATTATTTTATCATTCAATATTATTTAAAATGATTCGAACGTTTAAATTATGCTAAATAATTTTATATCATCTGAAAAATCAGAAATTTCTATATTATTTTATCATTCAAAATTATTCAAAATGATTTGGAAGTTGAAATCATTTCAAATAATTTTAAATCATCTGAAAAACCAGAATTTTCAATATTATTTTATCATTCAATATTATTCAAAATGATTTGGAAGTTGAAATCATTTCAAATAATTTTAAGTCATCTGAAGAACCAGAATTTTCAATATTATTTTATCATTCAATATTATTCAAAATGATTTGGAAGTTGAAATCATTTCAAATAATTTTAAATCATCTAGAAAACCAGAAATTATAATATTATTTTATCATTCAATATTATTCAAAATGATTTGGAAGTTGAAATCATTTCAAATAATTTTAAATCATCTGAAGAACCAGAATTTTCAATATTATTTTATCATTCAATATTATTCAAAATGATTTGGAAGTTGAAATCATTTCAAATAATTTTAAATCATCTAGAAAACCAGAAATTATAATATTATTTTATCATTCAATATTATTCAAAATGATTTGGAAGTTGAAATCATTTCAAATCATTTTAAATCATAAAATAATATTACATTTTTTTATTATTTGATATGATATAAAATGATTCGTTGTAAAATTTATGCTTGAAAGTCAAATCATCCTGACAATTTGGGATGATTTGAAATGATTAAACCCGCGTCTTTTCGAATCATTCCAAATGAGATTTCTTAATCAGGG
>NW_025402633.1:0-2105 GCF_020080835.1 Cotesia glomerata
TGTGTGCGTGCGTGCGTGTGTGTGTGGTGGTGTGTGTGTGTGTGTGTGTGTGGCTGTGTGTGTCTGTATCTGTGTGTGTGACCCCTCTTATAGCTTTTGAACGGCTTGACCAATTTCATTGTGGTTGGCGTCATTCGAAAGAGCTAGACCGAACTTTAATTTTGAATACGATTTGGACTGATTCGAAACGGTAGATTTTGAGAAATCTTAAACAATCAACGGAAAAAAAATTTTTGAAACGTAATTTTTTCGGAATTACTTTTAAACGGCTTTTCTGATCGATTCCAAAAACTAATCAGCTCTTAACTTAAAAAAATCACGTTGATCATCGCCAGCCCGATCGAAATCGGTTGATTCGTTCGTAAATTATCGTTGTCGAAAGGAAACCGAAAAAAGTGTTTTTTTCAAATTCCTTCGAAATTCTTTGTTGGATCGATTTAAATTCAAAGATTCACTGTTTTACGTTAAGGTAAAGTACCCAGTAGTTTGACAGTTGAACAGGTTTCAAAGTAAACCTTATTTGACCCTACTTTCAATATATGAAGTTGTAATTATTAGTTCAAATTGGTGATTTTCATGAATATATGAACAATTTTGAATTGATTGAAGTGCAAAATAACGCAGATAATTGATTATTTATATTTTGATATTTTTAAAATAGACTATAAAAGGAGTAGTAGTTGAACAATCAATTCTGACAAGCCGTAGTAGTTGAACACTCTGGGAGCAGTAGTTGAACTAATAAAATATATGGCAATAGGAACAGCAAAAATTTTCAACTTTTTATTGAAATATCAAAAAAAAATATAACATTTTATTGAATAATATTCAAAATAATACTGTGAATATTTAATATGTTCATTTAAAAATAATAAATATTTTTATCTAATTTTTTAACTACATTTTTTAATTATTTTTAACTACACTAATTTTTAGTCATAAAACTTATTTAAATTGCAGTAATTAATACAAATCACAATGCTGATCACTAGTCTACACTGATAAAATTGACTTGACTCAAAGCCAAACTCTTGAACCAAGAATACCATTTTGAATAAAAGAATTTTCTTAAGTCAATAGAATAAATTCTTGAGTTAAGAAATTATTCGTGGTCTAAGAAAATTTTCTTGCTTCAAGAATTTATTTTCTTGATTCACGAAAATAATTTTCTTCAAAATGGAATTCTTGGTTCAAGAGTTTGGCTCTTGAGTCAAGGCAATTTTTTTATTAGTGTATAAACTTATTAGAGGTTATAGTGCTGTTAAAATTATACGGTCCCAGCCTGTTCAAGTTCTGGGTACCGCTTTGAAAATTTGGAGGTATATTTAAACACTAAAATTTAATATAAAAATCTTATTTAGAAAAGACTATTTCATTAGATAGTACAATTTTTTTTACTTAGAATAATAATATACCGTTTTTTTTACTTATTGTTCGGTTTACGATTTCGTACCTTTTTCATGAAAAAAATAGCATTTATCGGCGATTCTTGACATGTCAACTTTTAAGTTAATAAAAATATAATTGTTCTTATTTATAATTGAAAAAACTTAAAGAAATCAATTACTGTATCATTTAATAATTATAATATGCCTATATTACTTATAATTGTCATAATAAATTTACGGATTTTTGTATTATAACAATTCGAACAGTCTGTTCAAGTACAGGTCCCATTTTTGTGAGTGTTCAAGTACTGGGTAATTTACCTTATTTTGAGTTATCCGAGCTCGTCTATTTCATATAACACTATTTTTTGAATTTTTAAAGCGTAATAACTTTTGAATGAATCAACCTATTTTCCCGTGGTTTACGGCGTTCAACGCAGTTTTTTAGGTTCTTTAATGAATTCTAAAGAGCGAATTCTTGGAAATTTTATTTCTGAAAATTCTCAAAATTTATCAAGTCAAATTCCTTAAACTAGTATTAGAAATCTAAGGGCAATGGAACTCTTTGAAACGCTGCTCATTTCGATCAAATTGGATGAGCCGTTCAAAAGTTATAAGTGATTTACACAGTCACACACACACACACACACACACACACACACACACACACACACACACACACACACACACACACACACACACACACACACACACACA
>NW_025402634.1:0-2100 GCF_020080835.1 Cotesia glomerata
CTCCCATCCGCTCGGGGAGACGCGCCCGGTAGCAGTATCTCTTCTGCTCCGAGTGTGTGTGTGTGTGTGTGTGTGTGTTTTTGTGTGTGTATGTGAGTGTGTGTGTGAAAGTTTTTCGTACAAATCAATAAAACAAGATGAATGACATGGCGTTCTAAAATCTGTATAGATTTAGATTTGATTAGATTTTTAAGTCAATTTGTCAAATCATCGTAAAAAAAAGGCCATTCGGCAGCCGAAATGGAAGTAGATTTCATAATGAATAGAAAAAAAAACTACTAGGATTGTATACAAAAAAAAAAAAAAAAAACCAGTGCAACGCCAAATTTCATAATTAGCATAGCGGAATAGGACATACTTTTGAGACTACACATATGATGTGATACTCAAATTGAAGCTTACTTAAAGAGCTTCCAGATGCAATTTTCAGAGATTCAATAAGTTATCCCATTCAAAAGTTATTCGAGTAAGAAAGTGAAGAAGTATGAATTTTTAAGATTTCGAAAATTTTAAAATCCTGGCATTTCTAAATTACTTAATCGATTAAACTCATCTTCGAACTTGACTTCGGTATTTATCTGTAGAAGAAGTATGTTGAGTTTGGTTGAGATCCGTTCTAAATTGGTGACGCTATCGTCGTGACAATATATATTATATATATATATATATATATATATATATATATATATATATATATATATATATATATATATATATATAAATTAATTTCAACTTTTTTTTTTTATTTTCCATGCATTAAGGATGACCCTAAGATCATGTCAAAAAATATAATAAAGTTGAAATTAATATATTCCCATTCAACTATTTCCACGTGATGCATCAATTTTTAATCCTCAAGAATTACAATACTATGTATCTGCATAACTTTTACCTTATTTAAAAGTTGCAAAAAAACAGAAAGAAAAATTTTTTTTTTTTTTTCAAAATTTAAAAATTGATATTTTTGAAAAAAAAAACATCGTTCTAAAAATTTCAGAATCTTTAAAGATGAGGTACAATGTATTACACAAAAAAATTGAGCTAAAATTTTAACTTAGATGCGATCATTTTTAACAGAATTTTCCAAAATTCCAAATTTGAAAAAATTTGGCATTTTTTTGAAAATTTTGCTTTTAATATGGCTCTTTACCATCTAAGATAGAACTGGTGGCGTTGTTTGCTCGGTGGGTCTTATATACGTGACTGAATAAAAGTAGTCAGTACTTGTCTCCGGATAAGCTTAACTGGTAGAGCCCACTTGGCGCGTAACCGAAGAAGATCTGGGTTCGATTCCCCAGGTCACCCTGGAGCTTGTCTGATTGATTATTTTTCAATTACGGAAAAATTCCCACTGAGTAAGGTCCACCCTTTCCCCTATCCGTTTCTTTCCCAACTCCACTTAAGAATTTCGCTTTTAAATATGGCAATAACCCTAAGTGTCCATTTTTATACAAACAAAAGGCCATTCCATGTACATCTACAATAGCGTTCGAGGTATTACAAAAACAAAATTAAAAAACTGAAAAAATTGCGAAATTTTGAATTTGCATCTTTTGAAAAAAAAAAATTTTTTTTTTTTTTTTTTTTTTTCTTTTAACAGAAACTTCGTTTTACATGATAGAAGCGAAAACTTCCAACCAAAATTCAAAATCTGAATCGAGAAGAGAATCGACGTTCAACTATTTGTCGATTTGACATGGAATGACCCAATTGCCAAACTATATCTTTAAATTTCAAAAATTTGAGAGTCATTTTTAAATGGCTGTAACTAGTCTTTTGTAGAGAGATAATCATACTTTGTACTTAGAGTTTTGTAAAGCTCAAAGACTCTACTTTAAGAATGTAAAAATCGTTTTTTTGGTAAAAATTGCGTAAGCCAGTATGTGTAAATTCAATTTAAAAGAAAAAGATTTTCCCATGTTAATTAAATGGGGAAACTAAAATAAAATAGCGTTTTCATAGGGGAGTTGAGCTATAGGGCTCATCTTTGGTGAGAGGGGCCACATATCAAATGGAAGCATGTTGAGAGGGGTAAGAGTTAAAAAATTAAAAAGTTCTTTTGAATCACCCTAATATATATATATATATGGGTCATTCCAC
>NW_025402635.1:0-2100 GCF_020080835.1 Cotesia glomerata
TATACTATGACTGTGCAATTTCTCAAGAAAATCCTAAGAAAAGTATGGTTGTTATTCAATAAAATGTTCACTCTAACTACGGTCAGGATAGGGAATACATATTAGATGTACGAATTTTAATTGCTAGTATTTGGAAAATTAGTACCGCAAGGACTATTAACAAAAATTTATTCGTATAGAGGACACTTAAAAGTACGCGTATTCAAAAATTGAAGAATATTGTGAGAAAATTGATTTTTTACGGAACCTCCTTAACTTTTCTACGAGGAGAAATTTCAGTGATCATGTGATCTCTGCCGAAGGTTTTCAATACTAGTACCTATGACAGTTTGTAATACTAAAACCTCTGGTGGAGAGCGCAGGATCGCTGAATTTTCTCCTTGTAGAAGAGTTAAATTGGAGGTTATAAATTCCTTAAAAATGATACATGTTGAACTCTTGTACAGAGTTCATCTGTCATTAGTTGTGTTTCTATGATCAACTTCAACAGAATATCGTGAAAGATGACATAATGTTTGTTGTAGTCATTTTTTGAGAAATAGAAAAAAACTCTTGAAAATAATATAGATTTAATAACTATTATTCGTACTTGTGAAAAATTCTTTTCAGTTTTTTCAGCGAAATATTTCCACAAGAGCTGACTATTATCGCCATATTTAATCATAAATAGTTATAACAATTATGATGTAGTGTAACTTATTAAAAACCTTTAGTTACAAAAATAAAATTAAATAGTGATGATATTCTTTAACTAGGTTTTCCTAGTTCAGAGAACCATTTTTTCTTTCAGTGGAGAAAGCTATATCAAGTTGAAAAATTCATTTTTTCCGAAATTATCGAGCCTATTTTTCTCAATATACTAAAATTTCGAATAATTTAACAAGTAGTTAGTTAATTATGTTGAACAATTGTAACCTTTAATGTAATAAAGAAATTGATAAAACAATATACTACAACAATGCAAATAGTCCAGTCTTTGCCGCTGAATCTCTCGAGAAAATTTTGGAATTCGAGAGTCCCGAATAACAGAGCGCAAATGAGATTACGCCCTCATCCTCATCGGTCGGTCATCAATGATCATTTTGGTCTCGGTCTTTATAGCTAAAACCACGTGCTTTCTATCTACAATCTATTATAATCGATATATCACAAAATGTAAAATAGGCGATAATTCCATACAGGAACTGCCAGAGATGAAAGACGGAGCCATGCTTGGGTCAGCATTGGAAACCCAGCTTCGGTGCATCTACGTTGGCTCATGCTTGAATTAAGACTGGATATTCAATCTTGGCCAATCCAATGATTACCCGTGCTTGGGCTAGGACTGGGCAATCTAGCCTTGGCCGACCCAATGTTTACCTGATCACGGGCCAAGACTAGTAATCCCACGCTGTTGAAAATGTTTATAAAATTACAAATGTTTTAGTAGTAGTAGTTGTATTTATTGCTTTCCTGTACATATAAATTGCAATAGAGGTTACATATATCAGAAGTGTACATAAAGGAATTTAATTATGTAAAGTTACAAATTAATAATAATTTACGTATTTTTGTTTGTCTTGGATCCTCTTAAAAAACAGAATTTTTCAATAAACAGATACAGAGTTTTCAATTGGTTTCGTTTGTGAAAAGTTTAATATATCATTTAGAATATCGTTAGATTGTACTATGCCAATGCTACTTAGAAAATTTTTTCTTAAATTATTTAGGGTCGGACAGCTAAGTAAAAAGTGACACAGAGTTTCTTTTTCTCCAGAATCACAAATAGGGCAGTTAGAAAAAGGGAAGAATTCATTCACTATATCCTTATAGAAGCTTTTTCGTTACAAGTTTTTCAAAATTCTAATTATTTTTGCCCTTAAACCTAATTTTAGTAACTTATACCATAACTTATCATAGTGCTATAGAGTCAAATGCTCTCTTAAAATCAACATATATCACATATGCGCTGCCTCTATCCTGTTTGATAAAAGAATGTATCATTTCCATTAAAACATAAAGGTTATGCCTCCGGTAAGGTAAAGGTCCCTCTGGTAAAATATTACGTAAGTTACCCAGGTATATAATCAGGTTTGCGATCATAGAAGTAAAATCTTACAA
>NW_025402636.1:0-2100 GCF_020080835.1 Cotesia glomerata
CGGTTGATTGGTTCGAGAATATCCTCGACGAAATATTTGGAAACTAGTGTTTTTCAACATAACTCCGATATTTTGGAATAACTTTTAAACGGCTCTACTGATCAATTCCAAAACTAATCAGCTCTTAACATAAAAACCACGTCGATCGCCGCCAACCGCGTAAAAATCGGTTCATTCATTCAAAAGTTATTGCGGTTTAAAGATTTGAAAAATTGTGTTTTATCAAACTTCTATCAGACCTTTGAGCTCGGAGAGCTCAAAAACATCATTAGTGCAATTTTAAGCACCTAGGTATGAAATGAGTGGGAAGTTGCACGGATGGCCTTCAGGGTCTACCGTTTTTCTAATTTTTTTATATAAAAAAAAAATATTTTTTCTGCCCTCCAGGCGGAAAGTGGCAACTTTCGGCCCGCTGCGCTAAACGAAATTGCCGCTTTCCGCCTCTGTCGGACAGAAAAATAGTATACAAACCTATGGCAGGAAAATAATAAATATCTCAGATCACATATATGTCGACCTCGGCTTCGCCTCGGGCAACATATATGTGTTCTGAGACATTTCTCATTTTCTTGCCACAGGTGTGTAATATACTATTTCTTACTACGCCGGTCGAAAGTACGGGGTTCCCGCTGCGATTTCACGGCAGAAAGCCTCAGTTTTATGCCGTGATCAAGTCGCGCATGCGCCCTACGACGGGGAGCCGAAATAATGTATTCATGCACTGACAACGAGACACGAGGCGGCAGAAAGTCCGAAAGTCGGTAGTCGCGCTCACTCTATTACTTATGTTTATAAGCCTAACCTTACTTGTGATTGTTATGAATGTATCTGTCTTGTTATGTGTCGATGATTTTAGGTTGAAACTAAGTTAATTAAAGAAAATAAATATTTATTTTAATGAAATGAGACTTATTAAATATTTAAATTGCAAAAAAACAACGAGAAATATTTTTTATTCTGATAGATATTTTCAAATAAATAAATTCATTATGTGAAAAATATATTGTTTGAAAAAATACACAGATTTTTTTCTTAATTTTTGCACGCCTCATAGCGCGAAGCGCGTGAGGTTGTACTTTATACTCGACTCGTCAAGGTCAAGCATTTTTGTGATCTTTAAATGCCTCTATCACTACCATATTACACTTATACAATGATATAAGTAGATGTACACCGAAAAAACACTTAAATTAAACCATCTTTTACTTTCTAAAATCATTTCATGTTGCTATTTTGAAAAAAAAAAAACATTTTGAAAAAAATTTTACGTGGACGTCCGGATGTCACCCCATTTTGGATGTACCAACGATTGATCCCGAACAAATTGATATTTCAAGATCGGACTTTTTTTATTAGTTTAAGAATTCGATTAACTGGGTCCGTATTTCATATCAGTGGCCTAGTTTACGTATTTTTTTTTTAAATTGAATTTTTATTAAAATTCACTACAACCGTACAAAGCCAAACGAACTTTTCTTATTTGTCACGTGAAAACTATGGCGCCACTTGATCAAGCTAGATTTTTTAGACTGCGTGCGCATATGACAAGAAAAAAGGGCGCTGATATTTGAAAAAAAAAAATAAAAAATATGTAAGAAATTACTTAATTATTTTTTTTTTTAATCAATTACACAATTAATTTTTTTCTTAAAAAATGAATGAGCGTTATGAGGTGTGCACTTTTGGATTTTCCAAACTTTTTTTTTCTATGCATTTTACGATTATTATTTCATTTTTCTATTTTTTTTTATTTTTAACATCAGAGTTAATTTATAATATATTTATAATTTTAAATTTATTTAGTTAAATTAAGATCTTTTCTCAAAAGAAAGTAGTAATATGATATATTATAAATTAATATCTTTATTGACAGGTGTATTTGATGCCGCCCCCCGACCAGCAGCACTCGTTTCGCTCGTGCCGCAAATGTCGGGGGAAGGCATCAATTTTTTTCAACGCAATTTTTTGCGTTTTTTCGACCGGATAGCAAGAAAACTAGTATACACTACGAGGGCAGAAATTTGAGAGCCCTGAACTGCGCGCCATGTGCCCGAGGCGAAGCCGAGGGCATCATGGCGCGCAGTTCAGAACTCTTTCTGC
>NW_025402637.1:0-2099 GCF_020080835.1 Cotesia glomerata
TACCCTCTGAATTGGATATTATAAGAGCTATTAAAAAGTACCTAAAATAATGAAAGCAGGTATTGATAGGCATACCCTGTCAGGTTGTGAAGGAATGTTATAGGCCATTAATACTACCTTTAAAAATAATATTCCATGACTGCCTAACTAAAATTTCCAGGTGCTGGAAGACAGCTAAAGTTTGTCCCATACATAAATCCGGGCGAAAGCTTACAAATCTTGAAAACTATAGGGCTATATCAATTATTCACTGCGTTTTGCGAGGATCGCTTGAGAAATGTTGAAGTCTGTAGGCCTACTGCTGTCATGCTTTTACACAGTACGTCTCTGCTGCATCAGCATGAGTTTCTACACAATAGATCGGTAGTCACAAACCTACTTCCCTATACTCAAGCCATTGCAGACAGCCTATCTGACGGAAAACAAGTTGATGTTGTCCACACTGATTTCTCCAAAACAGTTCATTAAGGTTGATGTCACAATACTGGTAAGGAAAGTAATTGAACTGAGAATACCTGAACAACTAGGCAACACACTGTATCCTGTTAACAGGAAGGAAAGCTCTTGTTCTATACAATGGCTGCATGTCTCCAACATTTTGCTCGCTTTGGGAGGTGTATTTCGAGGATCCAGCCTTGGCCCCTTGCTCTAACAACTATATTCATAAATGATGTTGGATCTGTTCTTTCGGTATTCCTAGACCTGTTTGCTTTGATGACATAAAAATATGCTTAGCTGTTAACAGTATTCGTGACTGTAAATCTGGGACAACCTAACTGTCTTTGTAAAGTGGTGCAGTGTCAATAAGCTGTTATTTTAAATCGGACCCAAATGTAAAATCATCACATTTCATAAAAATGAGAATCCCTTTACTATATAACTACAGTATTGATAGGAATGATAGTAGAAATGAATTATCAAGTGTGATCTCAATTGTTACATACGACTTTCCCCACTTTACCTTTACAAGCCATTGCTCTAATAGCATTAGATCTTCTGAAACCCTGGGATTTGTTATTCATGTGACTAAAAATTTCAAGAATCTTAATGTTATTAAAGCCCATATGTTGCACTTGTCGGGCCTAAACTTGAGTATGCTGGGGTTTATTGATTACCCAAATTTTAATCATGTAAAATAATGTTGAGAGAGTCCAGCGTAAATTTGTCAAATATTTTTCTTTCAAAAATACTAAATTTGTCCAGCTAGAGGTTCTGACTATCTAACCATGTGTGTTGATGCTAACCTATTAACATTGGAAGAAAGAAAGAACTTGTGCATGTCAGTACTTTTGTATCTAGTATTCTGTCCAATAAAATTGGAATGCCCCAAGCTTCTTGAACGAATTCCAATATTGGCTCCTAGCCAGATCTGTTCGACATAATCGGCCTTTCTATCCACCACGACAAAAGAAGCCAATTTCGTAGCAAATGCTCTCGTGACCGATCAATAGACTTGTCAATGCATTGCAGCTTCATTTGTACAGCTTGGTGTAGTAATATTGACCTACTAGACTTTGCATCGCGTACTAGTATCAGAGAACTTTAACTATTGTCTTAAGCTTTCCCATGCAAATTTACCATTCTCCCAGCATCTACACCCACAAATACTACACCCACAAATAATACCTAAACTCTTGAATTGTTACATTTATTATATTAATTACTATTTATTAACCTCAGCATTATGGAACCTAATATTATGAATTATTCTATTTATTAAGTATATAACGTACTAGAAAGGTTGTGTGTATAACTTTGCCTGTCTGTATACATATACACATCTTTAATGCCCCAACAACTAATGTACTAACATCTTGCAGGTTGATTATTTAATTATTGCATACACACACAACTTCATTGTTACATAATTTAATATATCCAATGTTATCTTACACTATGATATTGATATTCATACTTAGTTTTAATGCTATTTGTGCCTTATATAATCTAGTAACTTATAATATCCCAAATGTGTTTATATATATTATTATATTTTGGCTACATGTACAAATCAGAATCACTATATGTATCTTTTTGTAACCTTCTTATTGGCCTTTAAGGCTGTTGGGTTATATGCAGCAAAAGAAATAAATAAATAA
>NW_025402638.1:0-2098 GCF_020080835.1 Cotesia glomerata
TCTGGGAAAAGTATTGTTACAAAGTTATTCACGAATAAAGTCACGGAAATCGCAATTTTTGCTATTTTGAAAGTTTCAAATGGCCACCATTTCTAAACTGATCGACCGATTTTATTCTTCTTTTACTCCTTCAAAGTATTTATCCAAAGAAGAAGTGTAACAAGTTTAATAATGATCCCTCTAAAATAGTGGGCGCTATCGTGATGATGAGCCGCATTATATCCTATATATATTTTTATATGGGACATTCCATGCCAAATGTTGGACAGTTTAAAAATTTTTTTTCGATTAGCGTCATTTATCTTATCAATTTAGTTCAGAATTTCGCAATTTTTAAATATTTGAATAAAATTCGAGAAAATGAATTATTAATTAATATTATAGACTTTTCGATATATGAAAATAGTAAAATCGTTTATAATGTCCACAGCTAACACTGAAATCCGTGCCGTAGCTTTCTGGAAAGCAAGAAGAAATGTTACAGGATAACAGTGGAATCTACTATAACGATTGGTATCCTGGTGGAAATAACATTGTAACACCAACATATCTTGGGCACCCGCCATTTATGGGAGGAGGAGTAGCACCATCGCCTACATCTGTACATCTTGGACCTCTTCCACACTTATTAAATGCTCAAGTGCTTGCAAATAGACTACCTTCGAGCCCAGACAGCCCTCCTGAAGAACCACCAACGTAGTTCAGGCAAGTTATTAATCATGATAAGTAGATAATAAGTTAATTTGAACCCCCATTTGAAATATGTTAAACATAGTGCAAAATAAAAATATACGGATGTTATGAAAACATATCGATCAAACAACCGCCAACAACACCAATTTAAGTCTTCTTTAGCTACACTGGATAGAAAGGTTAGTTTGAATTCTTGAACCAAGACTACTACAAGGAAAACAATAAATTTCTTGGGTTAAAGAAAAATTCTTTAGATTCTTCAAAAAAATTTTTTCAAAAACGGGCCCCGTCTTTTTTCTCTTCTTGCATTCATCGAAAAGAAACTGTACTATCTTTGTTGCACCTCGCAACAGCAAAAGCTTCTTTAGCAGATTTATGAATATTAAGCTTTTGGGAACAAATGAAAATTTCTGAAAAAAACGCTTTGCTAGGAAAATAGATAATTAATTATATATTGAGTAGCAAAAGTTTTTTTTTTTTAATTTTTCTTTGTTTAGGAGAAATTCATGGAGCAGTAACAGCTGGGACCGGCTCTTAAACCAATAATTTTAACTCTCAGTTAAATCTGATAGAAGTTTAATGTAAAACACTATTTTTGAATTTTCAAAACCAGCAAAATAACTTCTTGAATGAATGTGTACCGATTTTCTCACGTGGTTGGCGGCATTCGACGCAGTTTTTCAAATTCTATGATATATTTTTAAACAACAAATTGATCAGACCGGAAATTTCGGTGTAATTAATAAAAAACTCTCCGAGCTCAAAAGATTAAGCCTCTGAGTGCTTTTTGAGCTCTTTCGAGCTCAAAAGTCTGATAGAGATTTGATAAGACACTATTTTTGAATTTTAAACCGCAATAATTTTCTTTTGAATAAATAAACCGATTTTTACGTGGTTAGAAGCATTCGACGCAGTTTTTTAAGCCCTCACAAAGAATCTTAAATTTTGGAATTGATCGCGCTAGGAATTTTGGAGTTATTCCGAAAAACACTTTTTTCGGTTTTCTTTTCGTTCACGATATCTCTCGAATGGAATCAAACCGATTTTGACCGGACTGGTGGGCGATCGACGTGATGCTTTTGAGGTTAAGAAGCTGGATTAGTTTTTGGAATTGAACCTTTGGGCCGTTTAAAAAGTTATTCCAAAACCACATTTGAAAAAAATTTTTTTTCGTTTTTTAAGATTTTTCAAAATCTATTGATCTGAATCGGTCACAAATAGTTTTCAAAATCTAAGTTTGGTCAAGCTCTTTCTGAATGGCACCCAAATCCGCGATGAAATCGGTCAAGCTGCGTTCAAAAGTTATAAGCGGGTTTACATACTTCTTCACACACCACACACACACACACACACACACACACACACACACACACACACACACACACACACACACACACTCGGGGCA
>NW_025402639.1:0-2098 GCF_020080835.1 Cotesia glomerata
CTTCGAGCGTCGAATTCCTCGATCACACTGTATAATTTCGATCAAAGCGCCATCTAGATAAAGAGAGCAGTGATAAAAGCTGAAAAATTCTGAGCTTTATTTAATTGACGCTTTATGTACTATTTAATTAAATTAAAAATATTTATTTATTGTTTATGAAACATTAAAATAAAAAAATATAATGGATTTCGATGAAGGTAAAATCTATAGCTATTCTTTTATTCTAACCTATTGATATCTATAAAAAATATTAATAAATATTCCTAATATTCATTAAATTATGACACTAAGAGGATTGCGACAAATGTTATAGAATTTTTTTAGGACATTTTATAACAAGTGAAAGTTATATATGAAAAAAAATTTAATAAAAAAAAGCTACCGGCATGTGAAAAGTGAAAAAAGTTATTAGCGAGGATAATTTTTAAATCATTTTTGTTGTGAATTGATTTGTCATGCAAAAAAAGTATGTGTTGTTGTTGTTGTTGTTGTTATTGTTGATCCAAATAGGTTAGTGCCTCTTATGAACATAGGCTGATAAGTAAACTTTCGATTTTTCTTACTTGGCAAAAACTAGGGGTCGCACTTTATTTCGTCAAAATGACGCTTGACGCTAAAAGCTTGACGCTGCTTTTTATCTAGATGGCACTCTAATCGAAATTATACAGTGTGATCCAAATTTGACGCTCGAAGCTGGCGTCAAGCGTCGTCGCGTGAAATCGCACCTTTACGAGACAGTCTTGAACTGTTTAACTTCAATTCAGAGAAATGCCATCTATTATTTTTTTAATCGATCAATAATATAGCAAGCTGCACATAGCTACTCGAAGACTGGAGTATTTTTCTCTACGTATAGAAAATAACTCAACGATTTGACTAGATTCTACTAGGGTGCCACTGTGAAAGATTCTTAACTTAAGCGACGATAACAATAATAACTGTCGAATGCACGAAAATTAAAAAATTCAGAAATGTATATTAAAATTTTATGATAATCATTGTCGTTCTTTTTTCATGATAGAAATAACCTGCCTAAAATTCAAATATGAAGTTCCTGTACTTATGCAAAAAGTCAATTATAAGCTATAGTGCATTCATGATTATGATGACTCGTAAAATTTACAGAAATTTAAGCTTTATAATTGGTACAAGCGTTGATTTGAATGATTTATGATTTTTTCTTCCAGATTTCTTAAAAAACTGCTGTTTTAAAATGGAGATTTTCAGAATCAACAACGACTCTATTAGCCCTTGTAAGAATTCATTTTGAAAATAGCTCGAAAAAGTATTGAACATCATTTTTGTATTAAGCATACTTTAACTTTCCGCTAAAATCTCAGATTTTCAAAAATCGGGAAGTTATTGTTTTCACCCGTTTGTTTTGCAAAAATCGAGTTTTCATCAGATCTCGACGTTTGAAGGTCACAGAAAGCTTCCTGACTATCCCCGCGAAGTTGTCACGGTGTCTGTATGTTTGTGTGTGTGTGTGTGTTTTTTTATTTTTGTGGGGAATCCTTTTACGGATTCTAGGCATAGCTGTTTGGCCTGGATATGTGGCGACTCGACGCAGCGTCATACTAGCTCGACACTAACGCCCCTACCCACTAAACCCTAAACCCCTTTTCCTTCTTTCCTCTAATCCCTCATGGAAACCGCCGTCAGGCATTACTTCGTGAAGGGAGGATCTAGCTACTGCTCTTCCTTCTGCGCGCGTGTGTGTGTGTGTGTGTGTGTGTGTGTGTGTGTGTGTGTGTAGAAAGTATGTGAACCCAACGCTTATAACTTTTTAAAATCGGCTCGACCGATTTGATCGCTTATTTGGTTGGCACGCTATTCGAAAGAGCTTTGAGCAAAACTTAGATATCCTGAAAATTTGAACCGATTCAGCATCTCAGTAGATTTTGAGAAAATTGCAAAACCACTACAAACAAAAAATTTTTGAAAGTGGTTTTTGGAATAACTTTTTAACGACTTTACCGATCAATTCCAAAAACTAATCAGCTCTTAACATCAAAAACCGCGTCGATCACCGCCAGTCCGGTCAAAATCAGTTGATTCGTTCGTAAAAGTTATCGTGAACGAAAAGAAAACCGAAAAA
>NW_025402640.1:0-2097 GCF_020080835.1 Cotesia glomerata
TTTACTACTTAAAAAACAGACTTTGAATTTGTCACTGCCTCGTAAAGCGCGCGAGGATTCAAATCTAACAGCTCAACTATATCTTTCTATGATAATAACAATGATAATAATAGTAATAATAATAATAATAATAATAATAATAATAATAATAATGCACATTAATAATAATATCATTACAATAAGCGGTGCTTGCTACGTGGCCTCCCAAGCGGCGCATCGCGGGAAACGCAGACCATAAACACTTCAGGTTCTGTAGGCGAACGAATGGGGCCGATGCAGTGGGGCCAACCACCCACTGCATTGAAAATACTGAGTTACAACAAGGCGTAATCTCTGTGAAGTGCTCCCCACAACCTGGATTTCGCTTCCTTTTTCTTTGGATGGAGGGACCAATTCATCAGGTGGGAGGAGCACGCCGGACCCCGATGAACGATGACGCACCCTGGCGCTTTAAGGACTTTCTTTAAGTGGACGGAGGAACTACGAGTCGACCTCTTGGTGTGCTACCAACGTAGCGAGCCGGGGGTGAGCGGTTATATGGCCCGGATGCACACTCTTTGGAGTGATATGCATCCGGAGCTAGAGCATTTTACGCCTAAACACCTGCGTAATTATGCCGCTTATCTTCGGCGTAATAGAAGATCGCTTGTGCCGGATAGAAGGCAGTCTAATAGACTTTCCTTTCCGGCGCAATTACACCAAGAGCGACGCCGTTCCTCCTTGGATGACAACAATCCCTTTATAGGACGGCAAGTAAGTATATCTAAAAAGATAACTTACTCCCAACAACAGCTAGAAGCGGTAAATGAAGATCTCTGTGCAAACATCCTGGAGGATTCCACCCTGCTCACTGTGAGCCAGGTTGTGTATGGTGCAGCAGTTTCGGCTTTTCCGAGAGAGAGACATTGTCTCTCGATCGAGGCAAGGTTGAGACAGCGCATCTCACAACTTGGACTCAAAATTGACAGATCCCGGAAACAGGTCTCCCGCATTCAGTGTGTGATTGAGTTTGAAACAACTCAAAGAGCATACACGCCCCGAATTCGGCGCATTGCTGCTGAACTTCGGTGGCGTCATCACACACTGAATAAGAGTACTCTTCTTGTCATCAAGGAAGAGTCTGTCAATAAATTGCGGGCTTTAGTGACTGCCAAAAAGTCACTAGAGAAAAGGCTGAAGCGGTTGGTCGACAACTCGTTGTTTCGATCCAGCCCTTCACGGTTTCTGACACCAAAGACCGATGTTACCGGGAATTATCCAACACCTGAGCGGGTGGAAGCTTTTTGGACTGAGTTGTATGGAGATCAACCAAACGTGAACGCCAATACTCCAGCTCTGCACGACTTTAAAGCATTCTGTTGGGAACACCGTAGACAGAATGCTGATGAAGAGAGCCCTGCAGTCAGTGTGAATGAAGTTCGTTCAGCTCTAAATGGCAGCAAAAATTGGACAAGTGTGCGGTCGTACATCTGGCGAGGGGTAAGTGCTCTGTTACGGGTGATGATGTCGAGTTGGTAGATGGGAGCGTTTTGAGACAATTAGACGCCGGAGAGTTGTATAGATATCTAGGAATGGAAGAGCACCGCATGCATGCGGTCTCCGAAGTCCAAGCAACTCTCCGTAGCGAGTATGTTAGGAGACTCCGGAAAATTTGGTCCTCCGAACTTTCCGGCAAAAATAAAGTCTCCGCTACTAACACGCTCGCTGTCCCAGTCTTACTATACTCTTTCGGTGTCTTAAAATGGGCCCGAAAGGATCTGCGAGATCTCGACATCAGAACCCGTAAGACTATCAACATGAACCGGAGCATGCACCCCAATTCATCAGTCGCCAGATTATACCTCTCCCGGTCGATCGGAGGGAGAGGTTTGCAGAGCTTGGAGCGGCTTCACGATCGTTTAGTCCTGGGTTTAACACACGAAGTTGTCAATTTCACTGCGGAGGAGGAGGACTTTCGTATGCAAATTGATCTTAAACATGAGAATGCACGCATAAGGGGTCGTTCTTATATAAGGCAGCAATATATGCAGCAAGAACCCTTGGTCTTGGAGAAATAAACGCTCTTTATGGGAACTCCGGAAAGGAGGAATTCAAGAG
>NW_025402641.1:0-10956 GCF_020080835.1 Cotesia glomerata
ATTCGCGAAGTAAAATGACCTTAATCGAGGTCTAATATAGTTTTTACAAAATTTTTTAATTTTATTAAAAAAAAAAAAAAAAATAGCACCCCATTCTATGAAAGCTGGCTAATTTTATCAAAATCGCATTCTTCATCATAGGTCTGCATTAGTCTTATGTTTTTTTTTTTATATTAATGATTTTCGGCTGTCGTTACATTACCATGGGCCAATTCAAATCTGCGCATGCACACATCGCATCTAATGACGGCGCACAATTTAATGTATACCTGTTTTGATTTTTTTCAACTTTTAATAATTCAATAGAAAAATATATTAATCGCTAACCGGCTTTCAAAACATTTCACTCAATAGCACTTAAATGAGCTTATACCTTTAAAAATGTCCATAGTTTGCAAGATACATAAGGTAATTTTTTTTATTTATTTACATTTTTTTAAAAATATAAACCCATCCTCGATATAATAATACACTCATAAAGAGCTTCGATTTGAAAGTATCCTCACATTACGCAATTTTTGATATATTTTATATTGTTTTACTGATAATATATTTTAAATAATATTTTTACGTTATTTTAATTTTTTTTCTTTATTTTCGCCTGAAAACCTACAACTGACATGTTTTTGCCGTCATACATCATGTAGTAAAATGAATTATTTGAGCTTTCTACAATGTTGAAAACCTTTTATGCTACAGCCAGTAGACTCTGTTACTGCTTAATGAACAGTAATGATCTTATATAACATCATTACATATGTAAGTAGTTTAAAAGTTAATGACCACGTGTTTTGGCTTATTTGTAACCACAAATAACAATAAAATAATTAAGATTAAATAAAAAATAATAAATATGTCAATAACGCCAAGAGTAGTGTAAGTATTTTTTATATATTAAATCAGTCAAAATTTTTTTCATATAAAGTTTATATTCGTTGATTATTAGCGCTAAGTATGGAATTAGCGTGGGAAGTTGCAGGATGTCCTTTAGGGTCAACCGCTTTCCTAATTTTTTAAACTCAGATACAGATAGTAATACTAATCAAATCATTTCAATTTATATTTCATGCTTGAAGAAGTGAGTTATTAGCCAAAAGTAAGCAAGCTGGATACAAATTTTGTATTAAAAAAAATGTTACCAATTTTAAAATTAAGTTAATAAAGTATCAAATTTTGAAAACTATAATTTTCTATTTTTATTGGTTTTATTTGGAATTCCTTACTCATTGATTGGCTATTTAGGTTAACGCGCGCGAAACACAGTCGATTCAAATTCCTTCAATCATTAGAAAAATACGAAAACTTAAATGAAATTTAATTAATTTTCTTAATAATAATATAAGTATTTATTATTTTTATAATTAACTTGTCATATAAACAAAGCAACTAATTACGAATAAAAATAAACTGATCACATTTAGATAATAAAAATAAAGTATGACACGGTTGGTTTTTGTTGATCAAATAATTATTCAAGTTTATATGACTGAGGTAAAAAATAAAAAATTTTATTTTTGTGATTATTTATAAAGAAGCTAACAATTGAAAAAAATGCCTTTTTTTAAAATCAAAAAATACGATCATTTGTATTGTATATATAGACATGTTAAAATTTTTTTTTAAATTGAGAAAAAAAGGTGGGCATCAACATATAATAACGCAATCATGAGGAGCATACTTGAAATAATCTTAAGTTTATTTAGATTACCAGAATCCCATGTTAAAAAAGTTTTTTGAATATAATTTTCATACGGTGAGTTAAAAAAAATATAATTAAGGGCATACTTACTGGTATTTTTTTATTATAAGCTTTGAAAAGCAACCGGTTGGTTTAGTTCTGCAGAAAAGCACGATGTACTTTCTTTCGAATGTATAACTCAATTGAACAAGTTTTGTAAAAAGTATAATGCTTATCAGTTTATAAGTTTGTTTCGAATAACAAAAACGCCCCTCATGAATCTTATAATGGATAGAACGTATGCACTTTAGATTTAATTGAAAATTACAAAGACTTAAATGAATTTAAAACGGATAAAAATAATAGCTCAATTTAAACCGATGCTTGTGTTTAACGGAGATTTTATTTGAAAATAATGATTTGTACAGTAGTATTAAAAATAGATAGATAGATAGATTTATTCATGTGTAGTAGTGAAGACTACCTTTTACATTTTTTTCATAAATTCCTCCTGGAATAAATATATATGTATATATAAGTACTACATTGTTTACACTGCTGTATTTATCACATATAAAAATATATCTTATGCTTTGTGCTGCTATTCTTATGTTCATCAGCTGCTTGAAGCTTCTTCCCTCGAGGGACTTAACTGCCTCATTTTGTGATGCATCTCTTTCCTTCTTGGACTTCCTTTGCTAATTTCTAGAATTTACCGAGGAATTGACAGATTTCATTGACTGGCTCTCCTCTGAGAGTCTTATGAACGTGGACTTGGCGCGATTTTACAGTGAAACTGTTTTTGTTCGGATTTTAGTATTTTTGTAATTATAATAAAAATTTACAATTGGTACCAACTTAAATCTCGCGTTGGCTTATTTTTTATAGCAAACTATCCTCTTGAAGTTGTACAGTTTATGTAAAATAATTCCAGCGCACCTTGGCGAATGTAGATGCAAGCTGTGAAATGTATTTTTTAACTGTAGTTTCCCATCTATTGGAAGATTACCATGCATTCCTGAATTATTTAGTCTGTGGCATGTCACTTTTTACATAGAAAAAGTCAGGATCGAAATTTTTGAGCTTGCTATAGTTTGTGCTGATAAAATTTAATACCTCTCAAGTAGATTAATTATTATAATTGAATATAATTAATTAATATCAGTAAAATCAAAGCATTAATTACTGTTATAATATAAAATTTAGGAACAAGAAGTACCGTAGAATTAAATAAAATTTTGCAACCTCAAAATACCGTTCTGCTTACAGTAAACACAGTCGGTAGTCTGGCGCTTCGTTTACAACGGATTTGAACGGAACTTGGCGCCAGATTCTACCGAATCTGTGGATTCATCTTGGAGTTCTAAAACTTGATAAAATACGAACAAGAAACATGAATGGTCTAAAAAAACAAGAATTCCGAAGGAACAAATCACCAAAATAAAAAAACAAAACTTGTAGAGGATAATCAAGACAACTGATAAATATTGGGAAAAATTCATTATATATTTCGTTTTTTTAATGAAAAAGTTTTGTAATTACATTTTATTTCATTTAATCTTACAAAGTCCAAATAGAAGTTTGTTTAATCCTAAATCATTAAAAATTAAATATAGTCATTAGTATTCAAGGCCAAATATTTTCTAAATTATCTTTTATTTTAACACCATGGGCTTCTCTTATTTTTTTAACTTCATCATATGGCATCTTAATCAATACTCTTTATTCTTAAGACTCTGGTTAAGACTTATTTCAGGTACAATAGTTCTAAACCTAGCTAATGTTTTATTTGTAACATACTTTCAGGATCAATTACTCAAAGACAATAATAAAATCAATTGTTATGAAATAATTTCTTGAAAAAGTAGTTTTATTTCTGGAGTAAAACAAAACACGGAATCGCCATCGAAACTTTGTATTTATGCATATGTATATATTTCCCTGTTCCATGAGCGCATGCGTAAGGAGCTTTGCTTTCAAGGCGCACGTGCATCTGCCTTACATTATGTTAATCACCATTTCAAATCATAATAATTAATTTTTAATTAATTAAAAATAAACAAGTAGAATTAATTAATATCTTGCATAGAAACTGAATGAGTAAGAAGTAAGTAATTCATTGAAAGCAAATATCATAAGAAAAGTTCAATGCTTCTCAAATAAATCGAGAGAAAAAAACTATTTGTATATTTTATTGTTAATCATTAATTAATATTATCAGCAAATACAGATGTTAGTTGAGTAATTATTGAATTATTAAAAGTCTAAAATCAAAAACGGTTATACTTCTTTGAATCTCCCTGTCGCATTAGATGCATTGTGCGCATGCGCGGATTTTTGAAATTAATTTATAATTATTAATCAACGACAATAAAATCATTAATATAAAAAAAAACATAGACCAATACAGACCTTAAACGATAAAGAATGCGATTTTGATAAAATTAGCCAGCTTTTTATAGAATGAGGTGTTATTTTTTTTTTTTTTTAGTAAAAATTAAAAAAAAATTTTGTAAAAACCATGAGGGACCTTAACGAAAATTTTTGGTGGACCTATCCGGACCTAACGTAGACCCAGCGTATCGATTAAGGTCATTTTTACTCCGCGAATCCTGGATGAGGTGCTAAATTTGCACAGGCATCAGACATCGTGCTTACAAAAAATCCCTTTCGGGGCTTGGTTTACCTAAGACAGGCAAAAATTGAGGAAGTGGGGGAAAACCCGAGTGTACCCGGCGGCGACCTCCATTGACGGGGACGACTCTTTACAGTCGGAGCTGGGCTAAGTCTAGATTGATATAGAAACTCGTTCTTTATTTCCGACCGCATTAGTTGCTACGGAAGCCGTGGGTTGGCTCATTGGTGACTGGTAGACTAGTGGCACTAAGAATACCGTATCGATTCAACATGCCCCGATAGCCAAGCTGGCCGCAACTTTCGTCAATCTACCGTGCCGCAACTTGTCACCAACTTGGCGGCAACTCTTGGAAAGTAACTCGGTTGGTGTCAAACTTGTTCACCAAGTTGTCGGCAAAAAGCCAGCTCTGAAACTTTTTCAATAACCAAGTTGACGGATAAGCTTCTCAAGAAATTTGGCGGACATATTGCGGCAGTAGATTGGTCTCTTTTTTTCTCAGAAACTGTGTAGCCAACTGGCCCCAACAGTTACAAATTCGGAAGTTGACCGCAAGTTGTCGCTAAGTTGGTGGCAACTATCTGACACCAACTTGGTTGGTCTGAAACTGTGGCTATCAGGGGAAATCGAGTCTAAATAATCGAGTTTTTTGACCACATAATCGATTCTCGGGTAGAATCGGAATCGATTTTACCATCCCTAGGTTTTCCCAGCATTGTAAAGAGTATTTCCAAAACGTTCGGCATCTTATCCTAAGTGACCATTACAATTAACGTAGGTTTATTTTAACAAAGAAATTTTTTCTTAGCATGTCTAAACTAACTGGCAAGTACTAAAAGTTTTTATAAAAGTTTTTCCTTGAGAATTTCCGGTAATTATAAATTCGTCTATACCCTAAAATTTATGATAGAAAATTTCCCATACTTAACAATAGAATTTAAAATAGAAAGGTTTATAATTTTTTAAAGATTCTTATTTTTCTTACCGATACTATTACAAATAAAATACATATATATTTTAAATCTTCCTGGGTTTTTCCCGCTGTCATTTATTGCAGCCATCTTTTTTATATGTAATTCTATATTAATATTGAGACAATGCAAATTGTCCACTTGATTAGCTGCGCGACATTCTCTTGAAAATCGTACTATCCTAATCGAACTCGGTCGATATTTAGACGCCGTAAGGGGAAAGTAGGGGAAAAACCGAATACCCGACGCACTGGAGCATCGACCGGCACTTCGACCTCGTCAGTCATAGTATATACAGCACAGTTTTTTTGATTGCTAGGTATTTACTACCGACAAACAAGACACTAACAATCACGATCCTTTACATACTAAGTATCCTTATATCAATATTATAAAACATGTAATATCTAGGTATTCACTACCGATTCTCTGTATCTAGACACTAGGCTGTCGATTCATTTTATTTTAAGTGCATTACTGGTTCATAACTAAATTTATTTATAATCCAGTGTAGTAATTATTGTTAACATTTTCTATTTGATTTATCTGAATATACTTGTTAATTGAATATACCAGTGTAAATAAATATAATTGACCCATAATAATCACCTGCCACCTCGAACTTGCGACCAAGAGGCCACCCAAGGTTTCCAATACATTACTGGAATTTATGTAGAAGTAAATAAAGTTGATTATATTGGCCGAGTCTGAGTTCTTTCGCAGATTACTCTACGCACTGGAAAAGTATCAACGCCAAAAAACTCTCCGTTACCGCAGGTCGTGTTATAAGAAATTTAGCGGATGAATTTCCTACACGGTATTGACTCTCGTGAATTATAAGAAAACTTATTAGGTCTCAAGCAGATCAAAGGCTGAAAGGCTTAATAAGAAATTTTGATTGTTGGTAACACAAAAATTTCATTTCAATATATAGAGAGAAGTTGTGATCAATCGCTTTCGGATTCTATGAAAACTTACCTAGAAGCCATATGTAATCTTTAACCAAATTTTTATAAAAATACACATGGTAATAGTAAAATAATTTATGACAACAATAAATGTTGCTAAACATTAAATAAATAATTACATCAAATTTTAGTGACTTATCAAAATTTCAATGACAGGTGAATATGATTTATCAATTGTGGATTTTCAGTGTCAAAAAATAATTCCTGTGAAGCTGAAATAAGCCATAAAACAATCAGGCGCAAAAGGATTATTAGTACCTTTATTATGCAATCAACTAATTGTACAAAAATTGTAGAAAAAAAATATACACAAAAAAATTTTGGATTCATCCTTTATTCAAATTACGGCGAGACTATGGCTTTTTTGAGGCTTTCATATTCTCAACTATTTCTTTTTTTGTATTCTGAAAAAATTGAAAATTACATCCGAATGACAGCAGTGTTTTCTTTATTTACTGAATAAAATTTTTTTTTTCATTTATTAGTCCCTCATGCTCTATTTTCCAATAAAGCACGCCGAGTATTATTGTAATAACCATCCTCTTTAGATTAAATACATCAAAACGATGAATTTTGTTAGTTGCAATACTATTTATTTATTTAATAATCTAAGAAATTGATAAGTTACTAACCTAGTAAAGGATAACAATAATGATTCTCATCAATATGATGATTTTCATATTTTTTCAAACAACAATGATCTAAATAATTGTTGCAAATCTCCTCACATATACCACAAACGTAAACAAGTGCTATTTCCTAGAAATAAGAACAAATCATATTTTTATTTTATTATTGCAAAAAAAAATGTAAAAATATTTCCTACTACTATATTATCTTTTAGATTTTATATAATTTAAGCCTTACATCTTAAAAACGCTTCTATATCTTCGTAATCTTCAAATAGTGTTATTTTTATAAAAAAAAAAGTAAATAACTTTAATCTAATGTTTGAATGAAAATTTATTTTTAAAATAAACGATAACAAGATTCTTAACTTTTTCAATATCGATTGCCTTTCGAGTTCGATTTCTCATACAAATTTTAAATTTCCGAAGTTCCGCTGAAGATCTCTTCAAATAAAAAAAGCTAATTTGAATTTAGCTTTTTACGATTTAACGCTTCACTAAAATTTTTCCAGGTGACAGCACGGCCTAAATTAACCACGTGACCCAATTTTGACGCTCATAACCAGCGTCAATCAGTCAGCATGAGGTTACACGCTTGAGAATGTCGAGTCGCCGTGACGTCATCGCAGCATAGTCCCCATTTTTGCCAACTCGAGAAGGGGATGCTTGCCGAAGACAGAAGTCGCAGAGGCGCCGCACGCAACTACTCCTCACTACCCTCTGGGACTCTCCTCCCACTCCAAAAGGTACGAACATTCCCAAATCCAGGGGAGTCATGAAAAGCCAAGGGAACAAGAAGACATTTATCAAAAGCAGCAAGACTGTAGTACACTACGAAAGGGCATTTTCCTTTTTCACGAAATTATTATTGTCGGTACTTTTTATTTTGTAATTTATTGAATAATAAATAATAGATTTGCGTGCAAAGGCAAATCTAAATTAAGCTTAAAATAATCTAAATCCCGATAAAAAATATTTATATATATTTATAATATAAATTGGTTATATATGATTATATATGAAAAATGGCCAAATATAATCATATCTAATTATATATAGCACAATATTTAATTATACTTATTTATTACATCTGAATTAATTATTAAGGTTAATTTTATGTATAGAATATTTAATATGGTCCTACGAAATTCTGTGTAACCAATTAAAATGCAAAAAAAATATCTAGGATATAATTTTATAGCTATAACACCAGCGGTCACCCATCCAACTATTAACCACTGCTCAATGCTGCTTAATCCTTTGGTGATCTCCGTGCGTCTTGAAGTGTTCGTCCGCTGTGCTACTGTCTTAGATGACAATGATTCTATGATCGCCACATAATGTATCATATGAGTTTATCATAAATGGAATATAAAAATTGATTTTAATATAATATAACACTTATTCAAATAATAATAAAATAAATAATGATTTTACTATATTAGGTAGTAGCAGAAAGCAGACCAAAAACATCTCATAGGAAATGTGACAAATTTTGTATTTCAGAATTATCTCAAACGTAAGTGGAAACGCATTTATTTTCAACACTTTTTGTGATTACTAAAAATTTTTTTTCAAAGAAAAATTTTTATGTCTGTTAATTATATATAATTATATATACTTATATATAATTATATATGGGACTACTATACAATCTTGCATGGCTGTGTATTGCTCCATATATAGTCATATATAATTATATATGATTATATATAACCTCATATACAATTCCATATATAATCATGTATGATTATATATAATTCTATATATTTATATAACAAAACTGTTCAGTCGAATTAACTAAAAATTTAAGGTACAATAACAAAACAAATTTGTTAGTATAATCTATCAATTACTTATTATAACCTAATTTTTTTTGTTACTGTAATAACTAAAGATTTGTTATCCCAGAGCCAACATAGCGATTTGTTGCCTCAACGTGTCTCATGTTGCCCCAACCAAAAATTTTTTTTTTAAAATAGTCGAAATTGTTTATAAGTGAAATCTCTTTATTACTTTAAAGTTTTACATCGACATGTTTCAACATTGAAGAACATAACTTCATCGTCAAGTTTTTAAGGATATATCTAAAAAATTTATATTTATGAGTAATGGCAATGTTTTTATCGACCATTGTTAAATTAGTAATTAATACCTGAATATTCATGTAAGCTTTTTTACACATTGAAAGTATGTCTTCACACTTTCCTCTACAGTGTTACCTATTGAAAATATTCAAACGACAATTGGATCAATAAAATTGAGAGTTTCAAGTTATTTAGGAAGTATTGCACTTACTTGCTGTCGAACTACAACTTCCTATTGCGTTAAATACCGCTTCAAAACGACTTTTGCTGAATCCTGGCGGAGAATATTGCCCAATTATTGTCAGTACATTTTTAATTACTTCCACGTTCAAAGAATTATCGCTGTTAAACTGTTGAAAAATCATGACACAATATCATAAAGCTTACTTAAAAAATATTTCGTGTAATGTGAACATCTTTTGAGAGTTATTATAACTCCATCCTTACTGCTTTCAATTTGCGAAACACACAAACAAAATAATCGACCTCGCCTTGTTCTTTATCAGATGATTTAATATAAATGTCCTCACAGTCGGCTCCAGCGTTATCGATCTCTGTGAAAGATATCTGAAAAAATAATTTTTAATACTATTTGAAACATGATCGATTATCACCTGATCGTGAAACGTTGAGAATTATTGACTTACTGCGCTGACACTGGACAACAGAAGTTGAATGCAGACAAATATTACAAGGTGATGAGCAAACATTCTATCAAATTTTTAAAGCAGTTGCTTATTCTTATACACAAAAAAGATTTTTGTTTTTACTGAGAATAAAATTTGGTTTATATACAGTTGTCTTCAACGTTAACTTGAGCTTAACACTGTTTTACAATCTCCCACTCCCTTGAAACTTATCAATAAGAACAATCTACATAAATAGGGTGAATAGTAGTGGTAAAAAATAATCTGGTCAGGAACAATAGAACAAAGGAAAATTGATAATCGAATCATTCTGAATTCCCAACCAATTATACCATCAAAATTCCCATTCATTAAAGTATTGCGATAATGAGTCTCTCTTTTGTTATATTTTTATAATAGCTATTATAAAAACTTAATTATTATTGTGCACTGATAAAAAAAATTCCATTCTCGAGCAATGAATTTTTTCGAGGTAGGAAATTCGTTAAAACTACTTTTTTTTTTCTTTAAAATTTTTAATTTCCTGAGAAACAGCATCAATATATATATATGCATATAGCTGAAGCTGATACCCACCTCCGCTTCGCTGGGCATACAATAAAAATTCTTATGTTGTAACCTAGATGAAAAAATATAAACAAAATGATTAATTTCAAAAAGATAATTAATATAAATTTTGGAATTAGAGAAAAGTGATTGTTTATGATAACCGGTGTTAGCGAGTATTAAATATATGAGAAAAGTATTTTATTATTAATAATCAATCAATCACTGGGTCAGTTAGTCAGTAAATCTGTCATTAGAGAACAGATTTCCGCATCACCCATGACGTACTGTGTAGTGAGATGCGTTCTCGTTATAATAATGTTATCCTAAACATTTCAGTCTAGACCGGATAGGTCAAATGGTAGAGAAGCCGACATGTCACCCCGGAAGGTTCTGGGTTCGGAATCCCTCAGTCCGAGCTATCTGAATTTTTCTCGCATATTCTGTAAACTCTTATTAAGAAGGTCCTTCCTATTTCTTTCACCAATCTCTTCCTCCTCCACTATTCCTGTTACGGGAATGTTGAAACGATTCACGTAATAACTATCCGTAACTCCTATTCTTTTCCGCTTCATAGTGTATTATTTAATTTTAAAAATGTCAATAATTTTTTAATTTTAAAAAAATGTTACCAATAAAATACTTTTCTTCATATATTTAATACTCAAGCTAACACTCGGTCATCACAAACAATCACTTTCTTCTCTAATTCAAAAATTTATATTCATTATCTTTTGAAATTAACCATTTTGTTTATATTTTTCATCTAGGTTACACCATAAAAATTTATTGTAT
>NW_025402642.1:0-2096 GCF_020080835.1 Cotesia glomerata
TTTTTTTTATTTTAACCCCGCTTTTCAGACTTCTGTCTCGATGGGGGTCCGGCGAGCACCGATGTTCACTGAAAATTAAATTTCAGCTCACACCGGGATTCGAACCCACGCCTCACCAGTCCCAAGCAAGCATGACAAGCATTATACCGCTTAGCCATGGGACTGGCTAGATATTAATAAGCTTAAGGGGGGAAATACGTGTAGATGGCCGTTTTCGAGCAGATTTTAATCAATTATTTAAAGGTATAAAAAATTAATATTATTTATTCAAACTTTTGGGTTATTTTATACATATATTGAAGAGTAAAAATTTACATTTACAAGAATAAAACTTAAAAAGTAGTAAAGATATCAGCTGATACATCTCGTAGGTTGTCGTCGGACTCTCGCAACTGGTGTACATCATGGAGGCCATACTTTATCTGAAATCAATGCATCAAAAATTATAACTTTTTAGACATGTATCTTCTATATGAACCCTCATTTTAAAGAAAAAAAAAAAAATTTTTTTCATTTTTTGACGGCTGTGAAAGTAAGTCATGTTTTTTACCTTTTTTTGTTTATTGTTTAGTATAAAAAATTAGTTAAAATGAAAAAATTGTTTCTGGATTGAGGTTCATATTCAGCACAATTATGTAAAGAAATAATATACTAAATTTGAAGCATGATTGGTTAAAAACTTCTTTAAGCTAGAGTGTACACTAGTTCGAAAAAGAAGTTTCGAGAAAACGCGTTTAAAAAATAAGTGATGAAAAAGTTAATGTGACTGTCTCTCTTTTTTCTCATGTAATAATTTCTCGCGACATAAAATTATCAGCAATAACTTCTTGTTCGATATTTTCACTAAAGGCAATATTTCTCATTGTCAAAATTTATTTATATTATTAATTATTATTAAAATTAATATTTATTTAATTATGAATTTTCATTTATTAAAGTGAAAATGTTTATTTGAGAAACTTTTTAAATGATAATTTTTTGCTCTGTGAGAAGTTTTTTTAATCAAAGAAATCTCTTTAGTGAGAATTTTTGCATGTGAGAAATTTTTGTAAGGATAAATTTTTTATGAAAAATTTTTGTTTCCGATAAATTGTTACTGGTAAATAAGGCCACGAAAATGCAAAAGGTTAATATAAAGCTAGAGAACGAATTTGAAACAACTTAACAATTAATCTGTAGTTATTCCAGCACCATATTGTAAGCCTTCTTCAGCTTCATATGCTTCATTTTGAGCTTGTAGCTTTTCTTTTCGTGCTTTTCGGGCTTCTTTACTGTCCGCTGAGCTGCGTCGATTCTGGACGGGTTACGCGCTGACTGTCGGATTGTTGTGCCAGTGATTGAAGTTATTGTTCCTAACGATGAGACCTAACTCGTTCATGACTAATAAAATACTTGAACTGCCTTCATTGAATAAGCAAGCAGCCAAGTATGCAGCAATTTCAATAGTTTTTAAACCACTATGCAAATGTTTAGGGGCCATACGCCAAATAGTTGAATTAAAACTTTCATTAGCATTTTGAGTATGGCCTCCTAAACATCTCTCTCCAATAAATCTACCCGATAAATCCTGATAAATTGGAAAAATCGCTTTTGAACGTCAGGATGCAAAGGTGTCGGATGTTTTGGAGGTTCTGTCCCCAGAGCTTTAGCTTCGTTCCACTTACACCAGCTATCTACACCCTTTGGACATTTGTCATGTTGTGGATTATCATCTGTTGATATCATATGGAAATAAGTTGCCAATATCTCATTTTTCATGTCTTCAACGCTATTTACATTTCTCTCCCAATTGCTAGTCCATAGGAAGTGCTTAATTTTTTTATTAAAACTTCTGTCAACTTGGAAGTATATGAATGACTACCTACTCGACCCTAACCGACCGCTCCGTTCAGGTAATTATGTTCTCGGGCGCTGTACCGAGCGCACTTACTAAATCGCTTGTAACTTTTGAACGAATAATAATTTTGACCTGAAATTTTAACTGTATATTTTTCAATAGTTTTACAAGCGATTTATGAAAAAAAAAAATTTTGAATTTTTTCAAGCCTCTACACGTATTTCCCCCCTTAAATCAATGATCGGCCAAAATTTCAATG
>NW_025402643.1:0-2095 GCF_020080835.1 Cotesia glomerata
TAACTTCCCGCTAAAAATCTCAGATTTTCAAAAATCGGGAAGTTATTGTTTTACCCCGTTTGGCAAAAATCGAGTTTTCATCAGACCTCGACGTTTGAAGGTCACAGGAAGCTTCCCTGACTACCTCAAGGATAAGCTGTCACCATGTCTGTATGTATGTATGTGTGTGTGTGTGTGTGTGTGTGTGTGTGTGTGTGTGTGTGTGACTATGTGACCTGCTTATAACTTTTGAACGGTTGAACCGTGATTTCATCGCGGTTGGTGCCATCTTCGAAAGCGCGGGCTACGCTGAATCCTAGATTTCCTGAGAATTTGAACCACCGATTCGGACCGATAGATTTTAAGAAATCTTTGAAAAATCTTAAAAAAATAAGAAAAAATCATTTTTGAAAGTAGTTTTTGGAATATCTTTTAAACGGCAATTTATCGATCAACTTCAAAAACTAATCCGCCCTTAAGCTTGAAAACCACGCCGATCGGCGTCAACCCGGATCAAAATCGGTTGATTCGTTGGAGAGATAGCGTGAACGAAAGAAAACCGAAAGTGAAAAAGTGTTTTTTCAATATTAACTTCGTCATTTCTTCCTCGGATCACTTTTTGATGACATAGCATAATTTATAGAGTTTAAAACCGCGTCGATTGCCGCCAAAAACGTAGAAATCGGTTAATTAGTTCAAAAGATATCGTCAATAAAAAGATTTGAAAACAAGTGTTTTTAAAAATCACTGGTGACATTTTTAACTTCCCACTAACAAAATCGAAGATTTTCAAAAATTAGGAAGTTATTGTTTTCACCCTGTTTTGAAAAAATCGAGCCATCAGATCTCGACGTTTTAAGGTCATAGGAAGCTTCCCTGACTACCCTCGCGATGTTGTCACTGTGTCTCGATGATGATATATATATATATATATATATATATATATATATATATAGTTATATATATATATATATATATATATATATATGTGTAACGGCGTTTGAGACACCCCATTTTTTTTTCGTTAATTACGTTAAAAATGGCCAATTGGCAAATCGGGGATGAGAGTTTTTTTTTTTTTTTTTATATAAATCTCACAGTTAAAATTTCGAAGACTGTCTCCAATGTTTAAAGCATTCCTTAAGTAATTCAAGGACATGAGTTCAAAATTTTGATACAATTTCGAGCGAATGTATTGTTTGAGGACTTATGTGCACTTTGAGACCATATATATATTTTCGAAGTCTGTGCTGAAAATTTCCACTTATTTTCAAGACATTCTTCGAAATTTATGTTATTACTATAGCATAGATTGCTAAAACTTCTGAGGACAGGCCTCAAAATTTTGTTATCATTTTTAATAATGTCTTGAACTTTACACACTTCTTTTAACTTCCTGCTAGAAAAATTGAAAATTTCCAAAAATCGGGATGTTATTGTTTTTACCCCGTTTTTCAAAAATCGAGTTTTCGTCAAATCTCGACGTTTTGAGGTCTTAGGAAGCTTCCCTGACGATTCCCGCGAAAGTGTCTGTATGTATGTACGGATGTGTGTGTGTGTGTGTGTGTGTGTGTGTGTGTGTGTGTGTGTGTGTGTGTGTAAACCTCTCATAACTTTTGAACGGCTTGACCGGTTTGATCGCGGTTGGTGCCATTCGAAAGGCTTCGACTAAACTTAGATTTTAAATACAAGTTGGACTGATTTGGGCCGATAGATTTTGAGAAATCTTAGAAAAACTGCGAAACATTTTTTTTCCAAATGTGGTTTTTTCCGAATAACTTTTAAACGGCTCGACCGATCAATTCCAAAAACTAATCAGCTCTTAATCAATTTGTGTTTAAAAATGTATCATAGAATTTGAAAAACTGCGTCGAATGTTGCCAACCGCCTGAAAATCGGTTCATTCATTCAAAAGTTATTGCGGTTTGAAAGTTCAAAAATAGTGTTTTATTAAACTTCTATCAGACTTTTGAGCTCGGAAAGCTCAAAATTACACAAAAAATTATGTTTTTCGAGCTCTTTGAGTTTAAAAACGTAATGTGCGATGTTGAGCGCTTAATTACGAAAGTAGCGGGAAGTTGCAGGGATGGCCTTCAGGGTCAACCGTTTTCCTAAT
>NW_025402644.1:0-2094 GCF_020080835.1 Cotesia glomerata
AAAATGATGAAATCATGTTGCAGCCACATGATTTGTCATGTTTCGACTACATGACAATCATGTTGCCGCAGCATATGAGAAAAATCATGCATGTAAAATTCATAGTCCGTTGACTGAATAACCACATGTAATGTTAAGTTTAGGAACCTCCTCAATGACTTTTTCCCCTCTGCCAAAAGACGATTGGTATAAAGGATGACTTTTAGTAAATTTTATTAAAACCTTATATACATATCCTGAACTTCATGTCTCAAGAAGTCCTAGCTTATAATTAACATTTTTAACTTCTCCCGCTAAGAAAAATTGAAAATTTTCAAAAAATCTTGAAGTTATTAATTTTACGGTTTTTCGAAAATCAGCGAGTTTTCATCGGATCTCGACATTTCGAGATCCTTGGAAGCTTTTCTCCCTGACTATTCCCGCGATGGTGTCTGTATGTTTGTCTGTGTGTGTGTGTGTGTGTGTGGCCGTATGTAAACCTCTCATAATCTTTCGAACGGCTTGATCGATTTAATCGCGGTTGGTGCTATTCGAAAAGAGCTTGACTGAACTTAGATTTTGAATAACTTTTGGACTGATTAGGACCAGTAGATTTTGAGAAATTTCAAAAATTGCAAAAAATTTTTCCAAAAGTGGTTCTTTTTGAAATAACTTTTAACAGCTTTCCTCACTGATCGATTCCAAAACTATTCAGCTCTTTAACATTAAAAACCACATCGATCGCCGCCGGTCTGGTCAAAATCCGGTTGATCTCGTTCGTGAGTTATCGCTGACGAAAGAAAACCCAAAAAGTGTTTTCTTAGGAATGCTACTCTGAAATTCCTAGTTCGATCGAAATTAAACTTAAAGATTCTTTATGAGGCTTTAAAAACTGCGTTGAATGCTGCCAACCGCGTAAAAATCGGTTCATTCCCCGGGAAAAATGATCAGATCTGATCCAAATATGAACAGGCATGAGTCTTCAGGTCTAATCAGATATGAAAATGACTGGGTCTGATCAGAACCTGGTCAGGCATCTTGTCTGATCAGATCTGTTTACATGTCTGAGCTCGATCAGGTCAAAAAAAAAATCAAAGAAGTGGTGCCTGCGGGGATTCGTACTGTAGACACTGCGCTCTCCGGATTGATATTTCACCTCTTGACCAAATGACTTATCTTAATCCTTTATGAGTATCTTTCAAACCACTTTAAGTAAGTTTGAATATTATACATGACTTATCTCTTATCCTTGTTTCCAACAGAGTTAACTATACTTAATTTATTAATTATTAATAATTAATTATATATAAGAGTGATTTATTTGGAATGGCTATCTACTTTTTTTCGCTTTATTAACGTATGGTTCTATGTACATTAAAAAAATTTCTTTAAGGTTTATTCCAGAATTATAATTTTATTATTTTGACTTTTGAAGTTTTTATTTAAAACGGATAGGAAACTAAGAATTATCTGTGTGTTTTACAACTTAGCAGCCTTTGATACGGTTGCAATGGACCAAGGCGTAGCTTAAGATAATAACAGACACCTTGAAAATCTTTATCGCCCATCGATATCAACTCCAAGATTTTGGAATTTGTACGCTATTAAACTGAAACTCAAATTTTTACTAAATCTGAAACCCAGTAAAAATATGAGTCTTTGCGTCAAAAATCGTCGTTTTGGCATGGAAAATTAAAAAGTTTATGTTCAAGCTGAAATTTTTGATGAAAGTTGTACATTTAAAATTTATAAGGGGATAGAAACTGATACGTCATATGGAACAAATAAATTTTTAAAATAGAACTGCAGTCTTTAGTTCTATAAAATTTTTTTTCCAGTCTGAAAATGACATTTAAGTCTTAATCTTTTTTAGGCGAAATCCAGACATGATCAGATATGGACAGGTATGATCAGGCCTGAGGCGTATTTAAAGCTTCTGAGACATGAACAGGCATGTTCGTCTGATTTTTAACTTCCCGCTAAGAAAATCGAAGATTTTCAAAAATCGGGAAGTTATTGTTTTCACCCCGTTTTGCAAAAATCGAGTTTTCATCAGATCTCGACGTTTGAAGGTCAGGTGAGGTTGTCACGGTGTCTGTATGTGTGTGTGTGTGT
>NW_025402645.1:0-2094 GCF_020080835.1 Cotesia glomerata
GTGGAATACCAAACTGATTATTTTGATATAAATCCTAAGCGCGATGGATGATTTCGTTTTTCAAGGTCTCACGTCTTCTAGAGTGTTCCGTTACTTGATTTCTAATTTGTAAAGATGCATACTCTGTATGCTTTAATTCCTGCAAAATTAAAATTTTTTCTGAAAATAAAATACAATGAATTAATTCATAAGTACTTGTTATTCAAAATTAGATCAATTAAGTTCGAAGCACAAATAACCTGTGAAATCCCAAATATTTGGATGAGTACCGAATCGGATATTCAACACTTTATTATAGGCTTCAGAGAAGTTGTTAGTTCGAAAAATTCGAAGAAAAACAGAATAAAGCTCCGGTCTTGTTCTTCTTATCCATTGACTATGAAAGTACTTCAGCAGCTTTTTAAAATATATTAAAATAACTGGCACAGTCGTACTAACAATCCAGTAAAATGCTAATTCAATATCTTCAGCTGGTAGTAGAGGCAGTACTAATAATTTTTGTAGAAATAATCGACGCGCATCGTTTTCATAGATTCCATTTAGAAGTTTTAACTTCTTTACTCTTTTCATAACCGCCTGTAACAATTAATTAATAAATATTATTGCTTTTAATACATCGACAAGTATATTTTATTATACAATACCTGACATAGGTGAAAATAACATCGAGTATGAGTTACTCCAGGATAGATTCTCTCAATTGCCGTACCGAGAGCACGTTCAAAGTCAGTGTTTATTGCTAATGGATGCAAATGTGGAGCCAAATTAATAAAAAAATATGTGAGTACCGACTCATATGCTGAAGTATGTTTTTTTTGCATTAAAACCCAACAAAGAGGTATAACCTATGATGAAAAGATAGATTGTAATATCCATAATTGAATTTATAAAATCAAATTTTATAGTGTTTAAAAATAAAAGTTTGTATGAAAGGGGTTTCGCATAAGCTTACTGAATCCTGAACCAATCCTAAAATTGTCAGCAACTGGCGAAATGCAGGTTTTCTAGGAACCACTTTAACCCTTCAGCACTCTCGCAAAACGATTTACTATCATTACTCGCGCGATGAGAAAAACTCTCACGCCTTATGTGGAAGCGCACGCATGCTTATAGTCCCTTTAATTTAAAAAATCTTAAATAAAATAAATTTCTTAAAACAAAAAAAATTGACTTATTTAAAAATAATATTTAATAATAATACATCCAAACACAAATGCACTCTTACGGGAACCTCCGAACTGTACCGATCAGACCCGATTTTTTAAATTCTGACCCCCCTACTTTACTATTGCGATGAGAAAATATCTCACAGAGTTAATAAAATTTATTTTATTTTTTTATAGTATAGAACAATTAAAATAATAATATTGTAATCTGAAATAATATTAATTTTTTGACAGATAGAAAAAAAATCACATAGTCATTCCATTTGAAATTTGAAAGAAAATTTGAGTTATTGATGAGCGTGAGAGAAAATCTCATAGCGAGAGTGCTGAAGGGTTAAAAGTCGTATCGATATACAATTCAAGAAAACATTATTTAAAAGATCGGCAAAGAAATTCTAAATCAGCACCAATAATAGATTTAGAATGATCATTATCTTCAATAGTTATGACTGTGATATTGGTTTGATTGTGACTCGTGTACATGTTCCATTCAGGCATCTCCAATTAGGTTTATATACTGATCAATTGAATCCGGTATCGGGGGTTTTATTTGTCGGCACCACCTCAACATTTTTGGATAAATATCAACCCATGTGACATGAATGGCTGCTTCATGATGACTGAAAAAACACAGTTTAAAAAAAATTATTATTAACTCAATATGATCCTTAATATAAATAGATATAACAGTTTTTTTAGTAGATTTCATAGAAATCTAACTATTGCATTGGTCCTCATGACGGAACTTTTGAAAAATTTTGCTATATTTCGACTCAGCTCGTCAAGCGGATTCAGAAAATGCATATGGTTCAAAAGTTTATATATATGTATGTTTATATATATATATATATATATATATATATATATATATATATATATGGTTGCTGGGTTGCTATATATATGGCGGTTGTTGATATACGATATAATC
>NW_025402646.1:0-2093 GCF_020080835.1 Cotesia glomerata
AATTAAAATGCAAAAAAAAATATCTAGATATAATTTTATAGCTATAACACCAGCGGTCACCCATCCAACTATTAACCCTGCTCAATGCTGCTTAACTTTGGTGATCTCCGTGCGTCTTGAAGTGTCTGTCCGCTGTGCTACTGTCTTAGATGATAATGATTCTATGATCGCTACATAATGTATCATATGAGTTTATCATAAATGGAATATAAAAATTGATTTTAATATAATATAACACTTATTCAAATAATAAAATCAATAATGATTTTACTATATTAGGTAGTAGCAGAGCAGACCAAAACATCTCATAGGAAATGTGACAAATTTTGTATTTCAGAATTATTCAAACGTAAGTATAAACGCATCATTTCACACTTTTTGTGATTACCAAAAAAATTTTTTTCAAAGAAAAAATTTTTATGTCTGTTAATTATATATAATTATATATACTTATATATAATTATATATGGGACTATATACAATCTTGCATGGCTGTGTATTGCTCCATATATAGTCATATATAATTATATATGATTATATATAACCTCATATACAATTCCATATATAATCATGTATGATTATATATAATTCTATATACTTATATAACAAAACTGTTCAGTCGAATTAACTAAAATTTAAGGTACAATAACAAAACAAATTTGTTGGTATAATCTATCAATTACTTATTATAACCTAATTTTTTTTGTTACTGTAACTAAAGATTTGTTATCCCAGAGCCAACATAGCGATTTGTTGCCTCAACGTGTCTCATGTTGCCCCAACCAAAAATTTTTTTTTTAAAATAGTCGAAATTGTTTATAAGTGAAATCTCTTTATTACTTTAAAGTTTTACATCGACATGTTTCAACATTGAAGAACATAACTTCATCGTCAAGTTTTTAAGGATATATCTAAAAAATTTATATTTATGAGTAATGGCAATGTTTTTATCGACCATTGTTAAATTAGTAATTAATACCTGAATATTCATGTAAGCTTTTTTACACATTGAAAGTATGTCTTCACACTTTCCTCTACAGTGTTACCTATTGAAAATATTCAAACGACAATTGGATCAATAAAATTGAGAGTTTCAAGTTATTTAGGAAGTATTGCACTTACTTGCTGTCGAACTACAACTTCCTATTGCGTTAAATACCGCTTCAAAACGACTTTTGCTGAATCCTGGCGGAGAATATTGCCCAATTATTGTCAGTACATTTTTAATTACTTCCACGTTCAAAGAATTATCGCTGTTAAACTGTTGAAAAATCATGACACAATATCATAGCTTACTTAAAAAATATTTCGTGTAATGTGAACATCTTTGAGAGTTATTATAATTCAATCACTTACCGCTTTCAATTTGGTGAAAACACACAAACAAAATAATCGACCTCGCCTTGTTCTTTATCAGATGATTTAATATAAATGTCCTCACAGTCGGCTCCAGCGTTATCGATCTCTGTGAACGATATCTGAAAAATAATTTTTAATACTATTTGAAACATGATCGATTATCACCTGATCGTGAAACGTTGAGAATTATTGACTTACTGCGCTGACACTGGACAACAGAAGTTGAATGCAGACAAAATATTACAAGGTGATGAGCTAACATTCTATCAAATTTTTAAAGCAGTTGCTTATTCTTATACACAAAAAAGATTTTTGTTTTTACTGAGAATAAAATTTGGTTTATATACAGTTGTCTTCAACGTTAACTTGAGCTTAACACTGTTTTACAATCTCCCACTCTCTTGAAACTTATCAATAAGAACAATCTACATAAATAGGGTGAATAGTAGTGGTAAAAATAATCTATCAGGAACAATAGAACAAAGGAAAATTGATAATCGAATCATTCCGAATTCCCAACCAATTATACCATCAAAAGCTGACCATTAAAGTATTGCGATAATGAGTCTCTTTGTTATATTTTTATCATTATTATAAAAAACTTAATTATTATTGTGCACTGATAAAAAAAAATTCCATTCTCGAGCAATGAATTTTTTCGAGGTAGGAAATTCGTTAAAACTACTTTTTTTTTTCTTTAAAATTTTTAATTTCCTGAGAAACAGCATCAATAT
>NW_025402647.1:0-2090 GCF_020080835.1 Cotesia glomerata
GTGTGTGTGTGTGTGTGTGTGTGTGTGTGTGTGTGTGTGTTTTTTTTTTTTAGGGAATCCTTTTACGGATTCTAGGCATAGTTGTTTGGCCTGGATATGTGCGACTCGACGCAGCGTCATACTAAAACTCGACACTAACGCCCCTACCCACTAAACCCTAAACCCCTTTTCCTTCTTTCCTCTAATCCCTCATGGAAACCGCCGTCAGGCATTACTTCGTGAAGGGAGGATCTAGCTACTGCTCTTCCTTCTGGTGGCTAAAGTGTTAACTACCTTCCTTCTATCTTCTGCTATTTGCTCTTTTTCTTTCGGTGGAACGCAAGTCTTTAAGGACTTCTGTTGCAAACGTGTTGGTAGCGTTCCAGGCAGCTTCTGATGACAACATTGCTTCTACTAGTGAATCTGGTTGCATTCTCTGGTTCAGGATCCTCTCCAGTTCTCCACGCTGTGGATCGAAACGAGGACATACAAAGAAGACGTGCTCCGCGTCTTCAGCAGCTCCTGGGCAGGACGGGCACTCCGAAGAGTCATCGTGCTCAAAGCGGTGTAGATACTCTCGAAAACACCCATGTCCCGACAACATCTGCGTAAGATAGTAATTGACCTCACCGTGATTCCGGTTAAGCCAAATGTCGATCCGAGGTATGAGACGGTGCGTCCACCTACCCTTCTCTGCAGCATCCCATTGTAGTTGCCATCGGCCTATGCTCTTCTGCCGTTCTTCAATTCTAAGTTCTTCAGGGCTCAGTGCAGTTGACCTTTTTCGTTGGTAAAGGGCCCGTCTTTCCTCTGCTAGAACTCCTAAGAGGTAGGGTTCCAGCAATGACGCACACTGCTTTCTTCTGATATAGTGCGGAAGGCACTAGCTACTCGTGTGTGTGTGTGTGTGTGTGTTGTGTGTGCGTGCGTGCGTGTGCGTGTGCGTGTGTGTGTGTGTTTTTTTTCCCTTTGGGGAAGTCCTTTTGCGGGTTCTAGGCATAGTTGTTTGGCCTGGATATGTGGCGACTCGACGCAGCGTCATACTAAAAACTCGACGCTAACGCCCCTACCCACTAAACCCTAAACCCCTTTCTCTTCTATCCTCTGATCCCCCATGGTACCGCCGTAAGGCATTTCTTCGCGGGAGGAGGAATTAGCTGCCGCTCTTCCTTCTGGTGGCTAAGATGTTATTTCTTCCTTCTAGATTCTGTCTTTTGCTCTTTTTCTCTCGATGGAACGCAGCTCTGTAAGCACTTCTGTGACAAAAGTGTTCGTTGCATTCCAGGCAGCTTCTGAAGACAGCATTGCTTCTACGACTGACTCTGGTTGACTTCTCCTCTTCAAGATCCTCTCCAGCTCCTCACGTTGTGGATTAAAACGCGAGCACTCGAAAAAAACGTGCTCCGCATCTTCAGTGACTCCAGGGCAGGACGGGCACTCCGGAGAATTTTTCGGAAAAAAATTTTTGTTAAATAAAATTAAAAAATGGTCAAGTGACAGTTAACTTTAATATCATAAAAAGTAGCATAGAAGTTAGCATCACATAAAGATTGGTTAACGTCAGATTAAAATCAAATAAAAGAAAATAGGAAAAAATTTTTAAAAATTAAAATTATAATAAAACTTGAATAAACGTGAATAAACATTTAATTATTTTTTTTTTATAAATAAATTTTGATTCAACGAAATTATCAAAATCTTTCATTGTTTCAAAATTTTACAAATTAAAAGTGCTGATTGTTTTGAGTACAAAAAATAGATTATGTTTGCTTAACTAAATTTACATATTAAAATTCAATAATAAAGCTGGGAAAACTTTTTATTGATTAAAATTTATCATTTTTAATTTTATTTTTCCTTTTGATTTATTTTCCAACTTGCTGTTGGAAATTTATAAATGACAAGCACATTTTCTACTTGTATTCTTACAACTTACAACACACCAACTTTTGTGACTCATTTTTATGTATTTCTTTTTAAATAAATTTTAAATAATAATTTAGCTTGTATATTTAGCTAACTCGAAACATGAAAATATACCAGTATCGGATATAGTCACTCATGGCACTGACGGTAAATAGTTTTTCACCTACCATGGCTTGCACTGAGCG
>NW_025402648.1:0-2090 GCF_020080835.1 Cotesia glomerata
TACTTAAATACATTTGTAAACTTGTGAGCCAATGCGATTTTTCTACATTACTCGATGTAATGACAAAATTTTTTCTAAATTACGACATGAAACCGGCTACAACAGATAGATTTCTAAAGAAATCTACCTAAAAAACGTTATTTCTGGAGTTATTGCATCAAAAAATTTCTTTCTTACCCGTTACATCTGGATTGCCTAGATTGAAATTTGAAAGAGTTTCCGTCAGCTCAATCTCTTCTTTAGACATATTAATGTTTTATAGTTTATGCTGAAAAAAATTAGTTTGCACTGTTAAACTTTAAGTTTTAAATTACATTAATAACCCAAGCGTCACAAAAAAAAATGTTGACTTTTTGGTAGATTTTACTCAACAAGAAGTTAAAAAATTAATAATCGTCAAATTAAATTCAACAAAACATTAAAAAAAAAATTTATGCCGCTTGGGTAGTATTTATCTTCATTGCTTGAAAATATTCAATATAACGTACATAATCTTTAGTAAAAAAATGAATATTTGTCTTACCTCTTTTGACAGCTAATGTATTAATTTTGATATTCATTTATTTTTTTTTTAAATATAGTAATCACAGTGCCAACAAGAACTCAATACTTCTTTTCATATGTTTGCAAGCTTGTTTTGCTGCATTACCATTGGAAGTTAAAAGTCTATCGCCAATGAACACATTATCCTCAAGCATTTTATAATTGGCCATATATTTATATATATTTGTTTGTACTCACAGCGCCATAAGTCTAAAGAGGCTAAGATGTCACTGCTGCTACTATTTAAGTATTAATCTGCTAGATGGCAGGTGTGGTATCTTCTTATTTGTTACCAAGGGAAATACCCATAGAACAAAAAGTACTGATCATGCCTGCTATCATACAGATAAATATTTTATAATTATAACTAATTATTTATTTTATATAATATTCTATAAAATATTTATTTTGTATTTTACTTCAAGGTTTTATATTGCTACTCACGATACCAACTCCACTAACTTGAATATTTGTCATTTTTTATTTATTACAAAAACTTATGAAAATTAATTTTTATTATCGCAGTTACTTTGTACATGTCTTTTAAATAAATATAAAAACAATGTAATCATATTAAATGACTTTTCAACGGGCAATTATTATTTATTTTTTTATTATTTTCATTTTTTATCGCTTGTCATAGTACTGAATTTTTGATTTACGTTGTATTAAAATTTAAATTTGCATCTCATTTGTTTTTTTATGTCATTTGACATATTGACAAATTGAGCTTTTTTTTAAGTGATAAAAATTAAAAAATTACTGTGATTAATTTATATTTACATAAATAATAATGCCTTTATTAAAAAAAAATAAGTCTTTTGGTAAAAACCATGAGCCGTATCAAAAAGAAGTTTAAAGAACCGTATGAAGAAGTATGTTTTATTAAATTATTGTATTATTACTATTACTACGCTATTTCTATTTTTTAATAACTTTAAAAAATCAAAATATAGTAAAAAAAAATTGAAGAGTTAGAAAAAAAATATTTCATCTTTGATATTTGTTAAATAATTAATCTCTTAGGTTGATAAATATAGAAAATGTTGATATACATTTAAAAAAAAAATCACTCTTTTTCCACTTGTATCTAGAATAAATTTTGATTGGAAAAACTTATTAACTTTCTATAAAGTTCATATAAAAGCCCATCAAGAAGCTTTAATTTGCACATATTACTATAATCATAGGCTTATAATTACTAAATCTATATGGGTCATACCATGTTAAATCGACCAATAGTTGAAATCGACCGCTTTCGATTTGGTTAAATTTTGGTCAGAAGTTTTCTTTTATCATATTACGAAGTTCTGCCAAAAAAAAAAAATTTTTTTCAATAGATATGCAAAATCAAAATTTCGCGATTTTCCCAGTTTTTCAATTTTGTTTTTGGAATATCTCGAACGCTATTATAGACACAGGAATGAGCTTTCGTTGTACTGATCTTAAAAGATCCTGAAATTTTTGAAAAGGGTTTTTTTTTTCAAAATGATGAATTTTTTAATTTCAAAAAATAATTTTTTTTTGTTTTTTGCTACTTCTAAATG
>NW_025402649.1:0-2088 GCF_020080835.1 Cotesia glomerata
GACATGGGAAAACTTTCTAAAATCTGAAATTCCGAGCTACAAAAAATTATTAGGTTGGCTAAGCTGAGGAAAAGCAGAGATTCGACGCGCTCTGTGTCGCCCCAAGCAGCCTCCCGATTAGAATGACATGCTCGAGGTAAAATTAGTAAAAGAAAACGCACCGAATTTAAATTAAAAATTTGAATAAAAAGAATACCGGAATGAGTGTGAACTATAGTTGAATGCATGAGCCGAGTGAGACTAGACTATAGCGATCAGATAGACCCGCGAATTACTACGAGCCATCGACGATCAACGCGACATCTGGCCGCGAGGCTGGAACGACGAGAAAATTTGAATGGACCAATGACGACGGAGAGCGATCAACAACAAGTATGCGAGGCGCCATCTGAACACGAGGCTGATCACTAATCGAAGTATCGACCAATCATCGATCGCAACGGAATACTGGACGCATCCCGTAATACAACGGCCGGCTAGAAGAAGCTGTGAGCTGATTGGATGCGAGTTTTTGGAACGAACCGAAAAGAAAAGAGCATGTGTTGCCGAGGAGGCAGCGATATTAACATAGAATTCTGATCTAAACGCCGTGACTGTGGCATCGTGGAGTTCTCTTTTGATTATTTTTTGCTGTTTATTTTTTTTTTTAATTTGTCGCTGACGTGAGTACAATTGTGTACATTATTGTGCAATATTTCGCCGAGTTGTTTTGGACACTACGACCCCGGACACGCCATCGCCGAGATATCGACGCCCTTCCGTCAGTTTTGCCGCCAACTTCGCTTACTTAGCCAGCATCGCCCGAGACGTCTACGGTAGCTGCAGGGTAAGTCTGGTCGCTGTCTTTATTAGCCCCAGGGTGTCATCACCGCGAATTTCGTCGTGTTAAAATAATTTGTTTATAATTCGAGTTGCACGGAATTAAATAAATTCCGTGCGGTTATTTTGAAGCTTAGTGACGACACTCTGCGGCACGGTACCGTTGAGTCACGTGTTTGTGTGTGTGGAATTTTTGGTCGGGATTATAAGTACTGTTTACCTACCTCGAGCTTCAAATACCCGACAAAGCGGCTTAGTAAATTGCTTTGTAAAATAAGTTGACTAATTCGAATACTTCGCATAATTTGATTTTTTTCTTGTCATTGTTGAACAATTTGGCGATTTTAATTATTGTTGGATAATTTTGAGATCTTTGTTAGGTTTTTGCGATTGAATTTATTATATTCTCTAGAAATTTGTGTATTAAAACTTTTGCGATTGAAATTATTGGTTGAATTTTGCGATTGAAATTATCATTTTTTTTTTAAGAAAAAAAAACAACCTTCTTAAATAAATTTTGCGGTTGCGATTTTTGATAAAGTTTTGCGATTGAGATTTTGTTATTAAATTTGGCGATTGAAATTTTTGATAAAATTTTGCGATTGAAATAATTATTTCCTTTTTAATTTTTGAATAAATTTGGCGAGTTGAATTAATTATTTGTTTTGAAAATTTTTGAATAAATTTGGCGAGTTGAATTAATTATTTGTTTTGAAAATTTTTGAATAAATTTGGCGAGTTGAATTAATTAATATTTTTTTTAAAGAAAAGACTTTGTAATTTTTATTTTCGGTTACTCGAAGTTTTTTTTTGTAATTTGTTTTATTTTGAAATGTTGAATCATTACGTTAGCACTAGTTTTGCGTTAGAATTATTGTTGCGTTAAAAATAATTTTTGTTATTAATGCGACATTGCCGACAGAATATATTTGTTGTTGAATAAACCGTTGCTGGATTAGAAGTGCACACCTCAATTATTTTTTTTAATTGTTGTTGCTCTGATTAACCGATCCCATCGTCCAATTTCGATTTCTTTGTCCGTCGATTGCCGTTATTCGATTTTTGAATCTCTTCAACACCGACCCGCCGCCCAACGAAGATCAACATTGATATCGACCCGTAGGCCAATTAATTTTTGTTGACCTGATCCGGTCCTGTCGACGCCAGTGCCGGAAACGGCATCACTAATATATATATATATATATATATATATATATATATATATATATATATATATATATATATATATATATCTATATCTTAATATAT
>NW_025402650.1:0-2088 GCF_020080835.1 Cotesia glomerata
TAGTTGAAGAAAACCGAAAAAAGTGTCTTCGACGCAGTTTTTTAAGCCTCATGAAGAGCTTTTAAGTTTAATTTGATCGAACTAGAAATTTTGGAGTAATTCCGAAATACACTTTTCCGAAACTCACGAACGAATCGACTGAATCGACCGATTTTGATCAGACTGGCAGCGATCGACATGGTTTTGCGATGTTAAGAGCTAAATAGTTTTTGAAATCGATCGGTAAAACCGTTTAAAAGTCATTCAAAAAAATTCCACATTAAAAAAAATTTTTTTTCGTAGTTTTTTTGAGATTTCTCAAAATCTACCAGTTTGAATCAGTCCAAATTGTATTTAAAATTTAAGTTTAGTTAAATTCTTTCGAATGGCCCTAAGCGCGATGAAATCGGTCGTCGTTCAAAAGTTATGAGAGGTTTACATAAATCCACACACACACACACACACACACACACACACACACACACACACACACCTCGTGTCGGGCTTGCTGGGGCCCGCATCGGGCGCCTCCCCAGGTGGCAGATAGGGGAATGCCCGGCATATCTGCGTGCCAGATACGTCGGGTACCGAGGAAATAAAATACTCGGGGTGGACCAAAACCAAGCAAAAGATGATATAAAAATTCCAGATCAATTTCAAACACCGTCTACGGTGCAGAGGGGGGATACCTCAGTGCTGGCGAGGGAAAGCCTGCAAACGGGCCTGAACTCGTCGTTTTCACGCGACCGTTTGAACAGCGGAGTAGACTCTATGGCTCTGCTATCTAGCAATGCTAGCAAGGTTCCAGGGAGTACGAAAACAGCCCAGATGGAAGAGAACGGACAGCTGAGCAATGTTCCTCCAAAAAGTGGAGGACCTTTTGCTCCTGTCACTAATCAAACCTACCGAGGAAGAATTAACTCTGCACCGACCATCACCGGCGAACAGTCACCAATGGAGAGGCTCGGCAGCAAGATCGAAGAGTTAGCCGAGTTTATGACAGGCAAGAAGAATCTCAATCATGAGATTAGAAAATTGGTTACATCTATCATTACAGCATATAGGTTAGCCAATAAATCACCAGGCATGTCGGCGTCAACGACCCAAACAACTCCGAGTCTGACCAAAAAAAATGTAAGCCGTCATGGGGACACCTGGCAGATGTGAAACATCGTGTGTGTACAAGTAATATGCATAAAAGATAATATTATTACAGGAATTAAATATAGCCGAATGAAAAAATGAAGTATTACGAATTTCTTACAGAAAATGGTAACTTTATTTAATAAACATTTATTTACATGTGATATAAAATTCGATATTAATATCAAGTGGCCACAATTTAAATATTTTCATCTGTGACTTCAGTAATAGTTATATTCGATGTTTCCTCTGCCGGTATTACTGTGACGATTGGTCGATGATAACTAAAGTACGTTACAAAAGTATTGGATGAAACATTATCAAGATATCTCACAAATACAGCATCTATTGTTGTTCCATATTTGGTAGTAGATTCTCTTGGATTGTTGTTGATTTGCAATTGAAATTCTTTTTGAAGAAATGTCATTAATGGCATTGATTCAGCTCTTACAAAATTTACATTAAAATCTCCAGCTAAAATTAATGGAAGTTTATGTTTATTCGTTTTAAAAATTATTGAACCTCTTTGACTATAAGGAAATAACCTTTCATATAAAAATGAAATTATATGATCCATTTTGTTATTAGGTGAAATGTATACTACAATCATAATTAATTCACTTCCGTCTTCTTGTTTAACATGTGAAGCTATACATATCACCAATAGATGTTTGGGAAACATGAACTTCTGTAGCATTTTTGAACTGCTAGATCCATGTTGAGTGTAGTAACATGTGAAGTGTTGTTGTTTTTGTTAATGGCCACTCCAGCGGCTCTAACATTTTGTCGTTTAAATTTTGCAATACAATGAAAGTTACATAAGTCAACTGCTTCATCTGCAGGACACCATGTTTCAGTTAGTAACAAAAAGTTACTATTTCTGCAAATAGAATCTTGTCAATCAGCAGCATGTTTTCTGAGACTTTGACAGTTTAAAGTGTATATTGAAACGGAATGTTTTGTTTC
>NW_025402651.1:0-2086 GCF_020080835.1 Cotesia glomerata
GTAACTAGGAGCAACCGTCGTGAGACGCAACACGGACTGGATTGAAGTAATGCTAACGCCGTCCCGATCCAGTCTACCCCGTAACATCTATGGGGAAAGAGAGAGGAGGATGTTTAGTCGGTATTGTTGTCAATAATATTGACTTCCGAGTCCGACATACCCAGGACAAATATCTCGTCCTGGTATACGTAAATGTATTTGACCTCCTCTATAAAAAAAAAAAAAAAAAAAAAAAAAAAAAACGCACACAAACACACACACACACACACACACACACACAGCCGCACAGATACCACCGCGGGAATAGTCAGGGAAGCTTCCTGTGACCTTAAAACGTCGAGATCTGATGAAAACTCGATTTTCGCAAAACGGGGTGAAACCAATAACTTCTCGAATTTAAAAAAATTTTCAATTTTTCTTATAGCAGGAAGTTAAAAATTGTTTTGGTAGAGTTTGAAAAATCACGATTTCGAGTAAACTATTAAAGAGTACGCGCATATCGAGGTGAATTTTTTTTTGTATAAAATTAAATTTCCTACAAAAAAAGATTCTTATAAATTTTCCGTATCTCCAATATTTTAGCCAGAATTTATATTCCAAATTTTTATAACATTTTTTCCCAAAATTATAGAATGTAAAATTCAAAGGTATTCTTTGTCTGGTCTTCTATGTTCTAAAACAATTCACAAAACCTTAAGAAATTCCCAAACAGGAAATTCCCGGTTCCCGAATTTTCGATAAAAATAAAAAATTAGAGAAAATTTTGAGGGAAGTAAAAAGGCAGCTGAAATGTATCATATGTGTGTACAAAGTTTGAATAGGATGATTCACAGCCTGAGGATATTCCTGGCAGTGCGTGACGTATTAATAATGCAATTTGCGCTCGGGAGATGCTATTTCTGTAGACGGAATCCCGTCTGTTGAATGTATGTATGTATGTAGTTAGAAGAGTTAAAGCTTAATGTAATATAAAAGTGGAGTGAATCCTCTTACTTTCTTCGGCACAATGGATCTCAGCTCATTCCTGGCCATGGCTCATGCCGCATTACACGGTGCGTCGGTGTTTTCATCTGCATTGCATATGTTATGTCCATATACAGGATCTATTATTTTTATTTTATTTTTAAACTCATAAATGTATTATTGTACGTATGCATCCCGCTAGACTTGGCGCCAGCACTCGAGAACTCGAATAACTGCTATTAATAAATACTAAATCGCTCGAAAAATTTAATCCTCTCGAGAGATATCGTACAAGGCTTTGTACTCTCGATTTAATATTTTACTCCTGGATTTTTAGGATTTCATAAGAGAATAGACACGTAGATCATACAACATGTTTAACACATTTAATGTTAGATTATATTATATGTATTATATTAAACTACGCGGATGTTCTCAATAGTAGAACGAATGAATAAGAATACAATAGAATAGAAGTGGTACACAGCTGGCATATGCTCATTTTACTAAAAATTCAATAAACTATACCTCACGTGCTATGCGCGATGATACATCCTATTAATATTTAGCTTATTCTATTTTGTTTTATACTCGGAAAAAACATTACCTGTGAATATTACATAAATGGTCATGTAAAATTAACATCTTTAAGTAATGTCATACTTACAAAGGAAAAATGTTAAATTTACAGGTATGAAAATGGAAAATTTAAATGATTAAATATTATATTGACAAAAAAAATGATGTTAATTCGTCAGGAGTAAAATACTGATTTGAAAAATTTCAAAAAAGTGAGTCTCTAATTGAACAGTGTCAAATTCTTTGAAATTCCTATTAAAAAATATGTTTTTTTAGTTTGAAAAAAAATATCTAAAAAGGAAAATCTTAGTTCACAAATAGTATATTACACTACACGGGCAGAAAGTTTGAGATTTCTGCCCGTGTAGTGTATACTATTTTTCTTTATAGCCGGTCGAAAGTACGTAAAATATTTAATGTACTGTATCGAAAAAAAATTGATGCCTGCCCCCGACATTTGCGGCACGAGCGGGGCGAGTGCTGCTGGTCGGGGGGGGGGGGGGGCAGGCATCAAATACAAAAAAATTAATGTATAATCAAATAA
>NW_025402652.1:0-10955 GCF_020080835.1 Cotesia glomerata
GCATATTGCTGTTGTCATTATTTCCAGAAGTCGTAAGGGTATATAAAGAAGTCCTCATCTTGCTGTATTCATCTTTAGATGGTTCATAACCGATGCAATTGTGATTTACTCGTTGACTAGATAGCAATAGCCCGTTGAGGGTATTAGTGACTAATTTGTTACGCGCTTGACATTTGATTAAACCAATTTTGCTAAATATTCTCTCATAATCCGCATTAGCATGAGGTAAAGAGATAATGTTCAAGAAAAATTTAGCTAAATTTCTAAAGCTCCAAACTTCTTCTGTATCACCATAAATAAAAATTTTATGCCAAAAGTTATCAACAGAGACATCAAGCTTGATATCATCTGGTAATTCGAAGTTATGAAATCTTCGCCATTCATTATCGATAATTTGAGGTTCACATGAGTTTAATAATCGAGGTAGTTTATTCATCAACGGTAACAAACTTGGCATAGTCATTACTGTTTTCTTATTCATTGCTTCTCTAGGATTAATTACTGATAAATTTTTTAATATTAAATCATCAAAGTCAAAACGTTTCTTTATTCCTTCACATCCACTAATTAAACATTATCTACAATTAGTAAGAAAATTTATTTTTTCCTCTAGAAGAGGAGGTTTAGTGAATTCCGGCTTGTTAAAATAATTAAATGCTTCAATGCCTACATAAATATTATGAATGTTCTTAAATTTAGCCTCATTCGATGGATTAATATCTTTTAAAGAATTCATATTGATATAGTTATCATCCATAAAAGTTTTTAAGAGATCTAAGTATGTCAAACTTATTTTTTTATGAACTGCCGTAATTAACGGTTTTTCAGATTGAAATAATTTATTTAAATCGGTAAATTTCGGTAAACTCCACAATAAGAAATGATAGTACAACTTCATGGTTGGATTTTGCAGACAGCGAAGTATTCTTGCAACTTCAGATTCATTTTCTTCAGTTGCTATTTGGTCACTAGCATCTTTCTTCTTTTTATTCATATTTTTACACTCTTCTTCAAAGTACAACTTATTAAAATACAAAAACAACCCATCCCATTGTTCAAGAAGTCGCTCTACCACTGCTCTGATAGACAACCAGCGTGTCTGAGCAGGACGTAAAATTTTATGAGCTTTTAAATCCAAGATTGATTGAATTTCTTTGTACGCAAATTGTCTTTTTGAACTTGAAGAAAAATGATTGTAAACTAGGTGAGGTAATTTTTCACATTCTGCTGGCAATTGTGAGCATGCACATTTGCGCAGAGATGTAATGAGTGACACATAGGCACCCTTCATAATATATATATTCCAGGACAGCAATGCTCGAAACGTGTCCGTACCGAATTTTTATCACCCATCATAGTACTACATTCATCTGAGCCAAAGCCAATAATATTTGGCTAAAGGAAGAGAATATTTTTCAAATGATTTTTCGATCCAGTTATAAATGTGTTAGAAGCTTCAGGAGAATTATCTTCTTCTATTAAATATTTGATACAATCTCAAAAAGCAACTGGTGACTCTACCTTGACTGAATCATAAAATCTTACTACCAATGCATAGATTTTGAGTTTTAGAAATATCAGTCGACTCGTCTAATTAGAACAACTTCAAAGAAAAAATATTACATTCTTTTAACTTTTATCAGATAAATCTTGTTTTTCAGTTGCTCCAATTACGTTCACCACTACAGCAAGCCGACTTGATGATTTTCAATCCCGCATATCTTGAAGAATTTTCGAATCTGGAAAACAATCTTTTAGAAGAGGAGTTAAGTGGTCCATCAACCGGAAACGAAAGATTATGCCTCAGCTAAAAATCCGCAAAGTTTAATTTCTTGCCCGTGTAAGCATTATAATCAAAAAGATGGTACTGCGTTTTTCTGAGTAAATGTTCCGGAAAATCGATTTTTGATTAGAAGCTGAATTCATTGCAAGGACATATGATTTTTACACCTTGCCATGATTTTTAATCACCGTCAACTCTGCAGTGAATGTTACTTTACATAGTTTGGCATCTAGCTTTTATACTTATCAGATAAATCTGGCATTAACCATGTATTCAAAAATTGGTATTGTTTAACCACTCTTTCAAAATTCTTCTTTGCTTTGCTACGTGTATAGAGTTTCAACTTTTTTTTTTAGCCTGTAGCCTTTTGGTGGCATATCTTACTAGTCAGAACTTATGTCACTTTCATTATGGACCCGAATATTTAATGACTTGTAATAATAAAAACAATATTTATTCTTGACGTATATCAATATTTTACTAGGCAGCTCATCATTCCAATGCACTTCATCATCACTTGATTTTCTGTAGATAAGTAGGAATTAAAGCTAGAATCTTGATTCTTGATCTGAATCTTGATCTTTCTGACCCACTTACTTTTTGGAGATCACAGGTATAATTATACCGTACCCCTAAAAAAAAAAAAATTAATATCCATTTATAATCCTCAATTCAGGAACTATTGACTGTATTAATTGAATTGGTAAATAATTACCTGGATTAAGCACAAATAAATATTTTTTCCAACAGAATTTTTTTCAATTTTCCCCGAGCGATCTCTTAATGCAATTAATATTTTTCTTCAGCAGTATTTTTCTTTTTTTCATTTTTAAATTTTGTTTTGCCATTTTATTTGACTTTTATTTGATAAAAAACTCATAGTTATATTATCCTGAGATAGCTTATTTAAAATTTACTATAATCAGTTTTATTGATGGCTTAACCTTTCTTCTACAAGAATATAATTATTTGAGTTGTTAATTTATTGACAAAATACGTGAATTATTGCTATGCACACCAAATATAAATTTTATTGAGTTGGTACAATAATACGAGAAAATGGCTATTAATTATATGCAAACTGAAAATGAGAACAAGAATGCGAAATACTTCACAACTGAAGTTCAAAAATAAGTATGTGAATAATAAAGATAAGCGTTACGGATGATACAGTACCGGATTTCCATAACTAATATTCGCTACGATACTACCAACTTGTTTTTCTTTATGAGATACAATTAATCAACGATTTTTTACAGAGAGAGAAGGCAGCATAATACTAATAATAAAAGTTTGTGCGGTAAAATTTAAAAAAAGATTACCCAGTCAGCATCCAGAGTCAGAAAAGATTTCAGTATGAAGTCTTTTAAAAAACTTTTAACTTATACTAAATCCCTAATGTGACGTCTTAAGGAGCTCTTTTACGAGGTCCAGAACTACCCACTGTTGAAAAGCTCCAGCCATAGATCCATCCAAGCGACAAAAAGAGCTCTTAAGTAATCAAGTTATGGGTTTCTAAAGAAGTGGCTCTAATGAAGGCCCAAGCAAGGGGTAAAATAACAATGAACTCATAAGTTTGGAGTCAGGAAATTTTCTGACATCTAACTGAGTCCCTTTTTGGACTTCTGACAATTTTGAGGAGGATTGCGGTGGAAAATATAATGAGCTTATGAAGTTTGAGATCTGCATTATAAGAAAACAAAAACACAAAATTTCTTTTTTTAATATAAAAGCTGTCCAAAATCTTATTCATTTTCATTTATGTACTTTCCTGATGGTGAGAAATTAGAAATTGAAAATGATTAAAAAATAATTCACGAGGTAAATGATTTGGGGAAACAATTTGAATAGATTAATATATAGATAGACACTTGGCATAGGTTAACTCATTTCTCTTAATCCAGGTTAATTAAATTTTTCAAAAATTTTTAAATTATATTATGAAGTAATAGGCAATAATGTTAAAATCTGGTTTCGTAATCAGAACTAATTTAGATAAAATAATAAATTGGATTCTAATCTGAAAAAATTATGTGAACTTTCTACATTTAAGGAGTACTTTGCATGTATCAATTTTAAACATTTTATTCGAATTTAACGATATCTTATAACTATATACTTATTAATTATTGTTGAATTTTTAATATTCATTAATTTATCTATTAGATTTTATATTGTGAGAAGTAAACAAAATTTATATAGACTATTTAAAAAAATATTACAGGTAGACTTTTGAATATTTTTTAGTATATAAATATTTGTAAAAGTTACTTTTTCTCTATCGATACACAGTATCAAATCGAGTAAATAATATAGACAATGATCGCAACATTTCATCACTATATAAACTTGTCTTATAAGAATAATGAGATGTGTAACGATATATCGTTTGAACAGCGTAGAGGGGTTAGGTATCGATCTAGCACGCGCGCGACTCGAGGTTCGAATCTTAGTTACAGCAATTGCGATTTTCACTTTCTCTCTTTAAACCGACAATATTAAGGTCTAACTAAAATAATAAACATTCGAAATCAGCATCGGTGCTTCATGAAACTCTGAATTATTTTTCATAATTTACTTTTATTATTATTATTATTATTAATATTATTTTTTGTTGTGTTCTTATTATTGTTATCATTATAATAGCGTATAGAGATCCAAAAATCATTCATTTGTGCGAGTTCAGAAAAAGAGCTCTTTAAGAGCTCGTTTTGATGAGTTCTTAAAGTCTACAATAAGCGGCGCATTCGATCTCTTGAGAAGGTCTTAAAGACGTCTTTTAGACACGTAGACTCTGACGTCCAAATCAGAAATCTGAGCTCATTCGGAATAACTTAATACGTCATTTTGCTATCTGGGGAATCAGTAAATTATTTTGAATTTACTGAATTATCGTGGAATGGTGGCGTATCGTGAGACCATATGTTCAATCGTACAACACTCTGAATTATGTGTTTTTGTACAATACGTATGTGACGAATGCGAACACTGTTCACATGTGGAATTTTTGAGTAAAATTTTTTTTTTATAATAATTTAATTGCCATAAAATTCTAAAAAAATTTTTAATGTCTGTCAACTTCAGTGTCATTCTTAAATTTAATTATAATTGATAAATTAATAATTATTAATTTATTAATTATAATAAAAAAGATCCACCGTATCATAAACATATCATATGCATCTGTTTCAAATGAGGTTAAGTCAGCCATATTTTTATTTTGGTATTTTGCTGAGGAAGAAACCGAGTTTTTTAAAAATCACTATACTTATTAGTATGTAGGAAAAAAAACTTCGGTATTCTCCACACAGGTATACCAGTTTCTTTACTGGAGGGAAAAATTTCTTAGGTGGAAAAAAACTTTTTTTTTAGTGTGGAACATACATTGCTATAGTCCTCTCAAAATATAGTAAATTATTTTATTGAAATTGATTTTTTGGTATAAATAACTAATTAATTCGGTATCTTAGATATTATCCCCATCCAATAAAATATTGATTTAATAAATGCCCTATTGGACATGATAATTATATAGTTTTTAGCGGTGTAAATAGGTAATTGAACATATGTTTAATCAACTGTATTTGTTTTTCAAAAAAAAAAAATTTTTTTAATTAAAAACACGAGCTATTGTAATAATTTTTTCCCCGTTTTTGCTATTATTAAACACCAGGGCGCGCCGCTTCCGACAGATGTGCTGCCTCTACAGTTAGTGTGCGTTCCCTATTGCCTCCATTGATTGCCTCATTGGTCATCCTGCTTCCGTACAATACGCATCGAGCTATTGCTGTTATTTTTCCATACAAAAGAATTGTTCAATTTTCCAATATTCTGTTGCGTATTTGCCGAAATGGCGAAGGTATTTATTAATTTACTTTTTTTATTTGATCTATTTAACATAAAAAATTACTAAATTTCGCAATAATGTTCTTTATTGCGTCATTATTTTCCACTATGTTTAGAAACATACATTTGTATTAACCCATATGTTATCTGCTTCTTAACTGCTTTTTTCTTTATACCTCGGTCGAAAGTACGCATCTTTTGCACCTATTTCGCGGCAAGAAAGTTAAATATTCGTGCATTGATTAAGCTACATATTCGCCTTCTATAACAGCGGGAGCAAATGCTTTCGCTACCGCGACTGACATTAGTCATTTGTTACTAACTATGTTTTCTCACCTCCGGGCGGAAAGCGTCAATTTTCCTCCCACTGCGCTAAACGAAAATGCCGCTTTCCGCCTCCGTCGAAGAGAAAAATAGTATACACACCACGGGCAGTAAATAATAAAGCCTCAGATCACATGTTTATTGACCTCGGCTTCGCCTCGGACAACAATTACATGTGATCTGAGACATTTCTTATTTTACTGCCCTAGATGTGTAATATACTATTTGTTTACGCTGATCATTTACGATTGATGGTACAATACAACTTGGTTATATTTCTTTCTTTCTTCTACTTACATGAAATATTTTATATATAGATAAAAATATAACTGTCGTAAGAGTGAGTAGATCATCCGATGTAACTTTATAACCAGGTTGTATTGTACTGAGATTCAGTTTGACAGTGACGTGTGTAAAATGGATCAACTTTATTTAATTAATGAATTATTTAGAAAATGTACGCAGTAACAACAAATTTAATTTTATTTTTATTAATTATTGTTAATTTTCAGATAATATGCTCGTTTTTTCTATTTTTAACTGAGAATAATCTTTATTATGTTTGTTGAATTCAAGAAATTTCAGTTTTATTTAATCTAAAAATTAAAAAAAAAAAATGTTTTCTAATTATTTTTTATTTGATTTTACATTAATTTTTTTTATTTGATGCCTGCCCCCCCCCCTGACCAGCACTCGCTTCGCTCGTGCCGCAAATGTCGGGGGCAGGCATCAATTTTTTTTCGATACAGTACATGAAATATTTTACGTACTTTCGACCGGCTATAAAGAAAAATAGTATACACTACACGGACAGAAGTTTGAGAGCTCTGAAATGCGCGCCATGATGCCCTCGGCTACGTCTCGGGCATCATAGCGCGCAGTGCAGAAATCTCAAACTTTCTGCTAATAGTGTAATATATACTATTAAATTTTTACTTATGTTTTTCTTTCAATTGATCTTTTACCCTAAATAAAAAGTATTGAGACAAAAGAAAAAAGTATTGGATTGACTAGAAAACCAATACTTTTCAATACTTTTTCTTTGTCTCAATATTTTTTTTTTAATCAGGGTATTATGTTGAGTATTTCATTTGAATTTTTTTTATGCATATTTTTTTGTGATAATTGACTTTTACTTAACTAAAAGTTCTACTAAACACTCTGCTGATACAGAATGCAAACGACTTTTCCTGTAATCTACAGTCTAGTAGACTGCTAATAGGCTTGAAACTTTTGTTTTATTACTGCCACAGAAAAAAAGTATTGTTAAAATGACTATCCAACGTATCCTTAAATGACGTTTTATGACCCAGATTTTACTTTTTGTAATTGAGTATTTTAGTTTATTCGTTGTTAATTACTTAAAAATTAATAGAAACAATTATTGTTATTGAGTGCGGCGATTATTATTTAATTATTGTATTTATTTAGCTAATAATTTTATGTTATTGTTACCGAAAGGTATGATTAAATTAAGAAAATAAGCGTGTGAGAAATTATTACGAAGCCGAGCGAATTAATTGTAAAAGAAATTAAAAGACTGGGAAAATTATTCTAAGTTCCGAACAAGATTTAGTATGGGAAAGTGATGAATGGATATAAAATGAAAAGAAATGACGATTATTATTTTGTAAGAAATAAATTAGGTAAGCGAAAATTTTATAAGTCCCGAAGACAATTTAGTATGGAAAAATCAACGAATGGATATATAATGAAGGAAATTGCGATTAAAAATAATAAAGAATTGTGAATTTGACGAAACGAATGGATAGAGAATGAAGAAAATTGCGATTAAAATAATAAAGACTTGAGTTTCGAAAATAAAAACTTAGAATTTGGCGAGACGAATGGATGGAAAATGAAGGAAATTACGATTAAAATAATAAATAATTATTTTTGAATGCTAGTACGAGAACACCGGATAGGTGTCTAAAACGACTCTTCCTTTTCGTTACAAGAGAGTTAGGCAAAAATGATAAACGCCAAAAATTTGGCTCGATAAAGCAAGCAAGTTCTTTCTCGGGAGAATTACTGGCGAATACTCTTCACCAAGTAATTCCAGAGGATGATACTCTACCTGGAGTCTGACCAAGGCTCAGGTAAGTATCATGAACCGACCGGATGAAAGTGCTTCTCCCCGTGCCGAAGCCTTCAGCTGAGGTACGGTAGGTGATCATAAGCCGTGTAGGTGGGGGCGAAGAGGACACTCTCCATTCGCTCTCGGGGTAGAGGTTTAGGCCCAGGGGTGACGGCTAGTCTCCTGGGGAAGCGGGGAATCAGCTTTGAAGTTTAGTTCGCGATTTTGACGCTCACGGTGAGTGAGAGTATGTGTGAGAAGAGTGTTCTAACATATTGTTTATATTGTTTAATTTGTTTATATTGTTTATATCGTTTATTAACATGATCAGGCCAATAAAGAGGTTTTTCTTTTTTTCTTTGATTGATTTAAAATAAAAGTGTTTTGTTTATAATTTTGTTATCGATAATGTAATCCCCGTTTATGACCCTGGACTCCGGCGAGCAAATTTCGAGCCGGGGACAATTAAATAAATTATTTTATTTTTATAATTTTTTTTTGGAAAACGTGGACGTTACAGATGGCGCTCGAACAGGGACAGGATTAATTTTTGGTAACGGGCCACGTAGTGTAGTTAAAGATGACTTATCGTAAATTCATATTATTGTAAATCTTTTGGAACTTGGGGAACGAGAAAAAAAAAATCGTTCCAAAACGCGATTAGCCGGGATGTGAATGTGTTGTCGAAAAGAAGTCGTTCAACCGGATGAAGGATGAAACTAGAACCTTGAATCTCTGATGTAAACCAGTACCGAAATCTAAGTGTCCGCAGTGTTCTGAGCAATTCAAAGATGAGACCATGCCCTGGAGGTAGGAGTCACCGTCATCAAGAATTACCAGTCACTGAAATAGCCAACGAAGTTGAGGAACTCGTTGAAATCAGAACTTGTAAAAGTCCTGTGTGCCACTCATGTGGGCAGGCACCTGAAAAAGTCCTGTGTGCCACTATGTGGGCAGGCACCTGAAAAGTCCTGTGTGCCACTATGTGGGCAGGCACCTGAAAAGTCCTGTGTGCCACTATGTGGGCAGGCACCTGTAAAAGTCCTGTGTGCCACTATGTGGGCAGGCACCTGAAAGTCCTGTGTGCCATTACGTGGGCAGGCACCTGAAGTTGAATCCGAAGCCGAGTATGAGCAGAACTTGAACCACGACGCATCACCGTAGAATGACCGTGAGGAAGATCCATCCGAGGTCCCGATTGTGAACCAGACTCAGCGATGAGGACACCGAAAGAAGATCCGCGTAAAACCGAGTAAAGACCCCAAAGTTTCAAAAGATACCAAATTTAAATTCGAGAGTCTGTTTAGTTACATAGTTTACTAGTACCGAGCCTGTTTATTGACCTGAAAAACGTGAAAAGAAAATTATTTTTTGTTTGTAAGCTGAATGACATGGCGTGCGAAAGCCATTTATAGCGTTTTTAAGTCGTTTTCACCACCATGGAGATGTCAAAGACCAACAAGATGTTTACTGAACTTCAGAAAGGGAGAAGAATGGACCAAAAGAAAAGTGGCAAACCAAGTTCACCACTTTTCTTTCCGAGGAAAGAGGGGGTAAGTTTGACCCAGATTTTTACTTTTTTGTAATTGGGAGTATTTTTAGTTTATTCGTTGTTAATTACTTAAAAATTAATAGAAACAATTATTGTTATTAGTGCGGCGATTATTATTTAATCTATTGTATTTATTTAGCTAATAATTTTATGTTATTAAGCTTACCGAAGGTAGCGCGATTAAAATTAAGAAAATAAGCTGTGTGAGAAAATTATTACGAAGCCGAGCTGAATTGAATTGTAAAAAAGAAATTAAAAGACTGGGGAAAAATTATTCTAAAGTTCCGGAACAAGATTTAGTATGGGAAAGTGATGAATGGGATATAAAATGAAAGAAATGACGATTATTATTTTGTAAGAAATAAATTAGGTAAGCGAAAATTTTATAAGTCCTCGAAGCACAAATTTTAGTATGGAAAAATCCAACGAATGGATATATAATGAAGGAAATTGCGATTAAAAATGCACATAAAAGAATTGTGAATTTTGACGAAACGAATGGATAGAGAATGAATGAAAAATTGCGATTAAAAATAATAAAGCACTTTCTGAGTTTCTCGAAAAAATAAAACTTAGAATTTGGCGAGACTAGAATGGATGGAAAAATGAAGGAAATTACGATTAAAATAATAAATACTATTTTTGAATGCTAGTACGAGAATCATTCCCCGGATAGGTGCTCTAAAACGACTCTTCCTTTTCGTTACAAGCAAGAGAGTTAGGCAAAAATGATAAACGCCAAAATTTGGCTCGATAAAAGCAAGCAAGTTTTTTCTCGGGAGAATTACTCGGGCGTGAATACTCACCAAGTAATTCCAGAGGATGATACTCTACCTGAGCTCCTGACTCAAGGCCTGTGTAAGTTATCATGAAACCGGATTCCGGATGAAAGTGCTTTCTCCCCGTGCCAAAGCCTTCAGCTGAGGTACGGTAGGTGATCATAAGCCGTGTAGGTGGGGGGTTGCGATGAGGACACTCTCCGTCTCGCTCTCGGGGTAGAGGTTTAGGCCCAGGGGTGACGGCTAATCTCCTGGGGAAGTGGGGAATCAGCTTTTTAAAGTTTAGTTCGCGATTTTGACGCTCACGGTGAAAGTGAGAGTATGTGTGAGAAGAGTGTTCTTTTAACATATTGTTTATATTGCTTAATTTTAAGTTTATATATTGTTTATATCGTTTATTAACATGATCAGGCCAATAAAGAGGTTTTTCTTTTTTTTCTTTGATTGATTTAAAATAAAGTGTTTTGTTTATTATTTTGTTATCGATAATGTAATCCCCGTTTATGACCCTGGACTCCGGCGAGCAAATTTCGAGCCGGGGACAATTAAATAAATTATTTTATTTTTATAATTTTTTTGGAAAACGTGGACGTT
>NW_025402653.1:0-2086 GCF_020080835.1 Cotesia glomerata
AAACACACACACACACAAACAAACATGCATACAGACATAGTGACAACATCGCGGAGGTAGTCAGGGAAGCTTCCTATGGCCTTAAAACGTCGAGATATGATGAAAACTCGATTTTTGCAAAGCGGGGTGAAAACAATAACTTCCCGATTTCTGAAAATTTTTGATTTTCTTAGGGGGAAGTTAAAAATTTTCGTTCTGTTGTTTAATTTCAAAAAGTCGCCTATCGGCGACGAGGTCGCTCTTTCAATAACATTTTGGTCGCCGAGCCTTGTTAAAAGTAGCCTAAATGGCGATAAGTCGCCGCATCTGGCAACCCTGATTAAAACCAAAAATGAATCAAGTTAATATTTCTTTTTACTATTAAGTACTAAGATCTATTCAATGATAAATTTACGATTTTATTTAAATAATTTAATAGATAAAAAATAAAAGAGCTGCACGGAATAAAATCCCAAAATTTTCCCGACAATATATTGATGATTAAATAAATTCCATTAAATTTTTGTTAATAATTATTATCACGTGAATTATTAATACTAATTTATTAAATTGAAAACAGACAGACAGAAATAATTAAAATAACATAATCCCTGAAAATACACTTAAAATAACCAGCCAAAGACTACCAGCTTGGTATTATCATGATTCAAAATCTCTAATCTGCCGCGGCATTATCAAATTTCAAAGAATTTAATATTACTGAGACTTTATTTAACTTATACATTTACATGCAATATTTCAATTTCTCTTCCATTTATCACGAAATTATTCATGCGGTATTAAACACAAGTCTACGTGTTTTAAAAGCATCATTAGTGCAGGGCATACACCAGAAAACTCTCGATAACTTTTCTAGAATTTATTACGATGCACAAAAAATAAATCCATAGGAAAAAAATTATTAGGAAGAGCTCAATACTTTCCTTGAAAAATCAAAAGGGATAATTATTGCATACATAATAACATAATCAATCCCATAATATTTTTGTCCTCATAATTTCCTGCGACTATCCAGGGGCTGAGGAGAAACTGCTACCGGACGCGTCTCCCCCGGAGGCGCATGGGAGGATGCTCGCTGTCCTTGGATGACACTTAATCTCTCTTAAGTTGATGAGGTACAGCGGGTGAGGAGCCAAGCAAAATAACCAAACAAAATAAGCTCCCGTGTGGACAAAACTTTCCCCTGTAATGGGTTGGTCACAACTAACTGACCTAGCTTAAAGACACGATCGTTCTCTGATGTGACCCACTGGGAGTGACCGGAACCTGTATATCGTAGTTTTCCGACGATGCAGAGCCACGGCTGATGTGAGCTTGCTCTGCCGAGGTGTAAGTTGCAGCAGTGGATCAGGAGCCAGCCACTTCCGGGCCTTGATCAGGAAGTACGCAGTGAGAGTGTTAGAGATCTAAGGAATCTTCACCACCCCCGAGCAGAGTGTAGTCCGTCCGTGTAGTGTCGGCTAGGCCTCCAGGGAACTGGGGTTGGACTACTATCTCCGAGGGTACACCCGTTCCTAGTTGCTTGTGCAACCCCGCTCCACTCCCGTACGATGCGCTGGTAAATCAAAGAAATATGAGAAATGATACAGGAAACAAACAAGAGTGAAAACTTGGGCCTCATGCCCAGCAAGACACACTGCTACTTAGATTGGCTATGAAGAGGACAGATGTTCTGGTACATCTGGAGAAGCTAGTCAGTGGACTGCAGGACTTTCTCCAAACCAAGCAAAATGTCCACAAGGAGATCAAGTCGAAGTCGACGAACATCTGCAGTGCCCTGAGAAGGTTCAAGAAACTGGACAAAGAGTGGCAGAACATCCAACAGCAATACGGTAATGTCGTTATGAAGATGAGTGCGACAGCGGTTTCACCTTCAAAAGCCGACACGTTTGTCGAAGAGATGGACACAGGTGGCGAGGGTGACGTCGAGTCAGTTGTCGAAGACGGTGAGGAAACTGGAACTGATATCAGGCCTGGGAAAAGGAAGGAGCGAAATTCCCCAGACTCAATGACCAGCCGTACTAAGAAGAAGAAGGACCTTAAACCAAGTCCTCCGAAAAACGCGGTAACACAGAACGGCGAAAAG
>NW_025402654.1:0-2083 GCF_020080835.1 Cotesia glomerata
TTCATCGATTAAAACTTGATAGTAAAACTACTTAAGTTTTCATTATATAACAAAAAACATGTCACCTTACACTAATTGAAGCCAAATTTAATGGTGCAACAGCAAAATGACAATATTAGCTTACCACAGACATGAAGTTCTCCTCATGAATATAATAAATACATTGGGTGAGTTGTATTAATTTGTTCAGGGAAATCTGAGAGGCAACAAACTAGCAAAGAGCCTCAGCACCTGTCTGAGAATCTCAAAACCATGGTCTTCAACTGTACCATCAGTTTATTCCAAATCTTTGTTAGCTTGGCTCCCTGATTTTCCATAAGTCTATATTTGATTATCACCATCCTGGATTTCACATATATTGTGCCAACAAATAGGTGTTAAGAAGCACTGAGCAGATATAAATTTTTTCCAAAAAATTAAAGGAATCATATTCTGTTTCAAAAGCATGAGGTTCACCATACTTTATGCTTCATCTTTTGTTTTTTCAAGAACAACACGATTTTTGCTTGCCGTTCACGAAGTGCTTGTCATATTATGAGCTTCTTTTGCTGGCCTGATAAAGTTGTGGGTCTGTTTCAGCGCAATTCATTGAGCGGGGCAGTTAGCCATAATTCCTCTGGTATCAGTACCTGGCATCGGTTTTGATGTTTCATTCTTTTGTTAGTTTCGCGGTATTTTTTTATTTCGAAGTCTTTTTGCAAAACGTGTTCTTTTTCTCAATTTTCGCTAACTTTTGAGGAAACATCAACTCTAAGCTGTGGCTGCACATTTTGCTCGCAAAGGTACCTGTACTTCCGATCAATAGCAGCTACATTCACTCGATCTTGATGTAAACCACTTCTACTGTAATATATTGCACGTTTGCCATGTAATGTATTTGGAAAACAATAGAAAGACATTGTTCAATGGCATTAGTAGTAAGTTTATGGCGTGAGAATGAGTAGCATTTAAGCCCAAATTTTCTAAAACTTTTTCTACCCTGCTAATAAACCATACTCAATTACTTACAATAAAATTTGAATCCATCACAACGATCAGCCCAATGTAGAGGCATTATTCATGATTACCAAAAACGTGATGATGAACAAGTTTTATGCAAGCTTTTCTGTAGTTCTTCAAGCTTTCTTTCTTAAATTGTTTAAGCTTTTCTCATCTTCACTCTTAAGTTGTTTATCTAAGTCCAAAATCTTTTTTGTTAATAAATCGATTTCATACGTAACAACTTTTGCTCATTTTGGATCGCACTAGTTTTAATTTTGTCTCTCGTAAAACACCGACGCCGTGCGATTTTATCAAATGCTTTTGCATTAGATGCTTCATTAATATGTGTACCAAATCTACGCCACATGTGGTTAGTACACTTTATTTTTTCTACTGTAATGCCATATTTACGATATGGATCAGCAACGCCGATAGCTTTATAAGAACTACTATCATCATCACTAATCACGGCTATGGAAATCAAGCCATTTTTCTCAATACTTCTTTGAAATATTTTGGCAGCACCAGCAGATTCCATACTTCCAGAACTGAGATTCCTATCATAATTCTGAAAACACGTATGCTTTGGCGGTTTTATGCCACGGTTTTCAGCAATTTTACATATTTGACAATATTTATTTAAAACTTCAATATCTATCAGCTTCTGAGTAGCTTGACCAATTACACCTACAGCAGCACCAAGGGAATCATATTTTCCGCCTACATAACTCCGCTTACCAAAACTGCCATCCATAATTACTCTAATAATGGGAATACCATCAGAGATGACATCACCCTTACTGATAGCAATTCTTGCTTCTTCCAATGCATTTTGTTTCATTTGATCGGCAAGAGTATCATCAATTAAATTGTTAAATTTTTTCTGATATTTACGGAAAGTATTATGTGATATGTACGGTATATTAAATGTAGCTAAAAAAGTTTGAAAAGCTGTAAAAGTACTACCTGTTCCTAAAACTGCTAATACAGAAGTTTCATTAACAGTAAAAGCATTAGTAGGCTTAGGTGGATTGGTATAAACTTCTTTAATCATCTGACATTGAAGGCACTTGAAATATATCAAAGTATTTAAGCCGATATC
>NW_025402655.1:0-2082 GCF_020080835.1 Cotesia glomerata
TAATAACATAATAATAATAATAATCATAATCATAATAATAATGATGTAGAGAACAAATTCATTTTGATCCCGGATTCAAACAGACAGGTAGTACTTTTTAGAAAGAATAAATAATTCAATAAAGAATTTAATAATCATTACAAAAACATCAATAATAAATCTAATAAATCTTCTAAATTTTACATTAGGTTGAGATAATGCCCGGATTCAAGATGAATTACACTGAGTGTGCCAATGCATGCAATGCCCCGAGGATGTCTACGCGAGCCCGAAGAATCATTTTAAGTGTATGGCCGATGGAACGTCGTCAGAAATTAATCTTACGACCGGATAAAAGACGACCTGACTGGGAACTTCTGCAAGAGTCGGATGTTTTACAAATATTAAGTAAATTTAAACATTTAATATCTTTTTATGGTAGATTCATACGCGGTCTGTGTGCAATAAAAATAATTACACAACCATAGTTGCATTTTAAGTTGATAAAATATCCTGTAATATATGTACTCCCTAATTAAAAAAAAGGGATTAAGAATTAATTTCTTTTAAATATTATGTCTTATGGGTATTGAAGATGTGAAAATACTTTTTTATAATCAGGGTTTTGACCTACTGATTATCGTAATATAATTCTTCCAATTATATATGTATGAAGTTTTCTTATCATATGTTACATGTTGCTCTTTATGAAATAGTAAAGCGAATGGATTTCCAAAAAAATAGTTCGTACTGAAAATTTAACAAAATAAATTTTATTTGCTTTCAGATTTATGTTTAGCCATGCAAAAAATTAGAAAATTAAACAATACTGATAGAAATAACGCTGCTTTAAATATGAGGCAGTGGATCAGCGACACTTTAAAAAATGATCGTTTCTCGAAAAATAAGGATACTGAGGAACACGATTCAATCAACTCAGATTGTTAATTTTAAAATTTATCGTAAAAAAAAATTAATTATAAGAAAAATCATTAAATAAAATGAAAAAAAATTATAATAATAATAATAATGATGATGATAATAAAGAAATTAATTTGTTGACCTCATAAAAATTATTCGTGATTATTTATATTATAAAAAAAAAAAAATTTAAGCTATTTAGTAAAAGTAGTAAAGCAGCATAATTTCGGTATTTTACCGGTAATACCTTCTGGTAGGGACCTTCTTTTCCGGTTTTTTACTGCAATAGTACCGTAAGTATACAGTAAATATGCGGTACATTTACGGTTTGAATGCTGTTAATACACCATAATTTTCGTATGTTATTGCCGTAAACATTTTGAATTTATGCCGTAATTTTTTTGTTATAATTCAGCGAAAAAACTGGCCAAAATAACTGGAGTATTACGGTAAACATTCAGCATTTATACCGTATAAATACCGAATCTTTACGGCATTTCCAAAACCGTGAGGATGGGTCATTCCACCAAATAAGAACATTTTTACGGGGCGACCTCGCGATTATGTTTAAAATTTATGGAGGTATTCTCTATCATAAGACGAAAATTCCTTGAGAGTTTTAGCTCTTAATACGCAGCGGTCTTGAACCGGCAACGCCGGATATAACACTAGAGATTTCTGTCGTTTTTCGAGGACTTTTTTATGAATCGTCCTTTATAAGTCAATTTTTTAGACATTGTAATTATATTTCCGAATAAATGTAAGTAAATAAATAAATAAAGGCATGTATCAAAACAGAGGTTAGTCTACAGCTGATCCAACAAAACATACAGTATCACCACTATAAAATATGTTGATGCTCACGCAGTGTTGCCAGACTTTTCAAACGATCAGTTTCTCGTTCGTGATTGGCTGAAATAAGTACATAAACAGCAAAAAGTTTTAGGCTTGTCAATAATGACTATCGGTATGTGTACCGTACACTTTAGCATAAACTTTTGACGACGGAAGTCGCGAGGATAATACCTTGTAACAGGTTGATACCGCTCAATTGACTCCTTAATTTGAATTAATTAAAACAATAAACTAAATAATATTAAAAGCTAATTAATGAAATATATATATATATATATATATATATATATATATATATATATATATATATATATATATATATATATA
>NW_025402656.1:0-2082 GCF_020080835.1 Cotesia glomerata
CTAATACGTCAATAAGTCAATAAGTTTTGTACAAAATTTTTAGCTAAATATAAATAATGCTTTGAAGTGGGAAAGAATAGGAGTTACGGTAATTATTACGTGAAGCGTTCCACATTTACGTAACAGGATATTGGTAGGAAAGGATTGAGAAAGGAATGTGGAGAGGATCATCTTAATGTGAGTTCATAGAATATGCGAGAAAAAATTATTAGATAGCTCGGACTGGGATTCGAACCCAGAACCTTCCGAAGACATGTCGGCTACTCCACCATTTGAGCTATCCGTACATACTAAATTTTCTTTCGCTTATCCACAGATTGTCCGTTCAAAAATCCCGTTGTAAACGGAGCGCCAGACTACCGAATGTGTTTACCGTAAGCAAAACGGTTTTGTGAGGTTTGAAAATTATTAAACCACCTTAACTGACTGTTTGATGCAATTGATAATAAATATGTATTCTATAGGGTGTGAATTGCTAATTTAATTAATTTATAGTCCACTACCCAGATAGCAAAATGACGTATTTAGACTACGTCTAAAAGACGTCTTTGAGACCTTCTGAAGAGGTCGAATACGCCGCTTATTGTAGACTTTAAGAACTCATCAAAACGAGCTCTTAAAGAGCTCTTTTTTCTGAACTCGCACAAATGAATGATTTTTATCTCTATACGCTATTATAATGATAACAATAATAAGAACACAACAAAAATAATTTAGAGTTTCATGAAGCACCGATGCTGATTTCGAATGTTTATTAATTTAGTTAGACCTAATATTGTCGGTTTAAAGAGAGAAAGTGAAAATCGCAATTGTCGTAACTAAGATTCGAACCCGAGTCGCGCGCGTGCTAGATCGATACCTAACCCCCTACGCTGTTCAAACGATATGTCGTTACACATCTCATTATTCTTATAAGCTAAGTTTATATAGTGATGAAATGTTGCGATCATTGTCTAGTTGTTTATCTTCTATTTGATACTGTGCATTGATAGAGAAAAAGTACCCTTTACGAATATTTATATACTAAAAAATATTCAAAAGTCTACCTGTAATATTTTTTCAAATAGTCTATATACCCTTTGTTTACTTTTTACAATATAAAATCTAATAGATAAAATTAATGAATATTAAAAATTCAACAACAATTAATAAGTATATATAGCTATGGGATAATGTTAAATTCGAATAAAATGTTTAAAATTGATACAGGCAAAGTACTCCTTAAATGTAAAAAGTTCACATAATTTTTTTCAGATAAGAATCCAATTTTATTATTTTATCTAAATTAGTTTGATTACGAACCAGATTTTAACATTATTGCCTATAACTTCATAATATAATTTAAAATTTTTGAAAAATTTAATTTACCTGGATTAAGAGAAATGAGTTAACCTATGCTAAGTGTATATCTATATATTAATCTATTCAAATTGTTTTAAATTATTCAATTCAAATTATTTTTAATCATTTTCAATTTAATTTCTCAATCAGGAAAGTAATAAATGAAAAATGAATAAGATTTTGACAGCTTTATATTAAAAAGAAATTTGTGTTTTTGTTTATAATGTCTATAAGCTCATTATACGCAACTCAAAAAGAAGTCCAAAAAAGGGACTCAGTTAGATGTCAGAAAATTGACTCCAAACTTATGAGTTCAGTAAGAGCTTTTAGTTCTGACCTCGTAAAAAAAAGCTCCTTAAGACGTCACATTAGGACTTCTATAAGAAGTTTTTTTAAAAACTTCATACTGAAATCTTTTTGACTTGGATGCTGACTGGGTAGTCATTATTTTTTTAATTAAAATTCGATAAATTTACTAGCAGAAACTATAGCAACGCCGTTTTTTAGATCCTGGATATTTTTTGATGAGAAAAGAGAAGGTTTACTATAGCACGCAATTAACTATAGCACGCGAACGTACTATGTAGAACGGGATTAATTATAGATAGATACAATACGGCTGTATCATACTATAGAACGTAATAACGTATGCAGAAATTTATTATTATTAATAATTAATACAAAAATTCATTATTATTTTAGTAATTAATATAATATGATAGTAATATACAGGAGCAAACG
>NW_025402657.1:0-2078 GCF_020080835.1 Cotesia glomerata
TAGGAGCCGGTGTGTGTGTGTGTGTGTGTGTGTGTGTGTGTGTGTGTGTATGTATGTAAACCTCTAATAACTTTTGAACGGCTCGGCCGATCGGATCGAAATTGGTGGCGATTCAAAGAGTATCCTTGCCATTAAATTTCGTGGAAATTTAAATCGATTCGGTTTGCTAGATTTCGAGAAATCTCAAAAATAAAATTTTCAAAAAATCGTTTTTTTGGAATAACTTCTAAACGGCTGCACTGATTAATTCCAAAAACTGAATAGCTCTTGAGCTTGGAAAACCACGTCGATTGCTACCAGTTCCATCAAAATCGGTTGATTGGTTCAAGAGTTATCGATAAAGAAAAATTTTGAAAAAATTGTTTTTTTCACATAACTTCAAGATTTCTTTTCGGATCATTTTTGGCAAAATGAAATAATTATCAGAACTCAAAAAATCACGCCGATCGCCACCAAGAACGTGGAAATTGGTTGATTGGTTCGTGAGTTATCGTTGTCGAAAAAATTCGGAAAAAGTGAATTTTTTTAATTTCTTTAAGATTTTCAGTTCGATCAGTTTGTGTTCAAAAGTATATCATAGATTCTACAAAACTGCGTGGAATTCAGCCAACTCCATGAAAATCGATTCATTCATTTAGAAATTATTGCAGTTTGAAAATTCAAAAAATACTGTGTTATTAATCTTCTATCAGACTTTTGATCTCAAAGAGCTCAAAAGCATACAAAAGCTATTCCTTTGAGCTTGGAGAGCTTAAAATAACACACAAATAGTATTTTCGAGTTCGAAGAGCTCAGAAACGTCATAAGTGCAATTTCAAGCGTTTAGGTATGGAATTAGCGGGAAGTTGCAGGGATGGCCTTTCGGGTCAACCGTTTTCCAGATTTTTTTTTTAAACGCCCTAGTTTTGGAGTCAATGACTCATACACTACAATTACCATTAGTATCAATAGTACTCATGTATATATAGTTACAGTTTATTCATTGCAGTTAGTCTGAATAAAGCAAGCTAACAATAAGCATCGTCTTGTTGTTTAGACCTTCACCAGTCTCCTAATCCCTACAAAGGTTATGGGCCCCCAAGAGTTGGTGGTAAAATAAAGTAAAGTCAGGCTCAGTAAAGTTAAGTAAAGTGTAAAGTGTAAAGTAAAGTAATGCTTTTTCTGTCATGAGCGAGGACACGTCAAATCAGAATGCGAAAAATACGAGAGACGGAAAAACGACCACACTCAAGCTCACTAAGGTGCTTTACGTTCCCGATTTTGACTGCAACTTAGTGTCCATAGATACTTTAGATAGGCTAGATTTTTACCTAGAAATTATGAACAAACAGATGGTACTTCTTACAAAGGATAACCATGAAATATCTGTTGGCGATGTAATGGGGCAAATTTACAAATTGAGGCAACCCGAGTATGAATATGAAGCATTGGCGCAACATCCTGAAGACTGCATCCACCGTTAGCATGTCAGGAATAAAACCTGTCCCCAGGAATAAAACAGTTATTGGATCTAAGTGGGTGTTCAAGATTAAGAGAACCCCCGATAACTCCTCAGATAGATTTAAACCTCGATTGGTAGCGCAAGGGTTCTCTCAAAAATTGGGAGTAGATTATGAGGAGGTCTTTGCTCCAGTCGTGAAAACCACCACTGAGAAAACTGGTTTATCCATTGCCGGGAAAAGTGAATATTATGTCGTACATTTGGAAGTAAAGACGGCCTTCCTCAATGGAAAATTAAAAGAAATTATTTACATGAAGCAGCCACCTGGTCACGTAATGAAAGGCCAAGAAGAATTTGCATGTCGTCTCAATAAAAGCCTTTATGGACTAAAACAAACTGCCAAAGCCTCGTACGAAAGATTAAAGGAAGTTCTGATGGAGGATTACTTTGAACGCTGCGATAATGATCCGTGCTAATACAAACATGGGAACAGGACTCGATCATACTTACTTGTTCATGTCGATGACATCCTGATTGCATGCCCAAGCCAAACTAGACTCAATGAAATTATTGATGTCCTGAACGAAAAATTTAATACAACTAATCTTGGCGAAATTAAATGTCACCTTGGTGTGTC
>NW_025402658.1:0-2078 GCF_020080835.1 Cotesia glomerata
ACCTCTGAACGTCAATATCCGTTGAATCCTCAATTTTTGCAAAACGGGGTAAAACCAATAACTTCCCAACTTTTGAAAATTTTTAATTTTCTTAGCGGAAAGTTAAAAATTTGAAAAACTGTTTTTTTGGAATAACTTTTCAATGGCTTCACCGATTGATTCCAAAAACTATTCAGCTTTTAATCTTGAAAAACCACGTCGATCGCCACCGGTCCGGTCAAAATCAATTGATTCGTTCGTAAGATATCGTTGGTCGAAAAAAATTGAAAAAAATATTTTTCTTAGAATTTCTATGAAATTTTTTGTCTGACCAGTTAGCGCTCTAATATTCTTGCAAGAGCTCAAAACTACGTTGTATGCCGTAAAACGCTAGACAATTGGTTCATTCATTCAAAAGTTATTGCGGTTTGAAAATGAAAAAAATTGTGTTCTATGAAACTTCCATCAGACTTTTGAGCTCGAAGAGCTCAAAAGTAAAATAAATGAAATGTTGAGGGCTTAGGTATGGAGTTAGCGGGAAGTTGTAGGGATGGCCTTTAGGGTCAACTGTTTTCCTAATTTTTTTTTCTTACTACGCCGGTCGAAAGTACGGGGTTCCCGCTACAATTTTACAGCAGAAAGCCTCGCTTTTATGCCGTGGTCGACTCGTACATGCGCTCTACGACGGGGCACCGAAAAAATGTATTCATGCACTGACAACGAGACACGAGGCGGCAAAAATTCCGAAAGTCGGTAGTCGCGCTCACTCTATTACTTATGTTTATAAGCCTAACGTTACTTGCGATTGTTATGAATGTATCTGTCTTGTTATGTGTCAATGATGTTAGATTGAAAATAAGTTAATTACAGAAAATAAATATTTATTTTAATGAAATGAGACTTGTTAAATATTTAAATTACAAAAAGAACGAGAAATATTTTTTTTTTATTTTGATAGATATTCTCAAATAAATAAATTCATTATTGAACAAAATAATTATTTGAAAAAAAATTCACAAACAGATTTTTCTTAATTTTTTTCTATGCAATTTACGATTATTACATTTCATTTTCTATTATTTTTATTTTTAAAATCAGAGTTTATTTATAATATATTTATAATTTTTAAATTCCCACGATAGATTAAATTAAGATCTTTTCTCAAAAGAAAGTAGTAATATGATAATATTATAAATTAATATCTTTATTGACAGAGTGTATCATTTTGATGCAAAGCTTAGAGGGGTTCTGGCTGAGGGAAGAAGACGGAACAACTTTACCAACGAAAAGAGGTCAACCACACTAAGTGCCGAGGAACTCAGAGCTGAAAAAGAACGGCAGGAACAGCATCGCACGATGGCTTAAGCATCGCAGTCGGGACGCCGCGACAACCGAGGAGAAGATGGACACACCGTCTCATACCGAAAATCGACGTTTGAGATAAACCGGAGTCATGGCAGCAGTCAAGCCTACTATCTGACGCAGATGTTGTCAGGACATGGATGTTTTCGGACGTATCTTCCACCGCTTCAAAGCATGATGATTCACCGGAGTGCCCGTCACTGCCCAGGAATCAATGAAGAACGCCCGGAGCACGTTTTCTTTGAAGTGCCCACGATTTTACCTACAGCGCGATGAGCTGGAGATGATCTGAAGAAGAAAATCCAACCAGAGACAATAGTAGAAGCGCAATGCTGTGTCATCAGAGGCTGCCTGGAACGCCGCAAACACGTTTGCAACAAGAAGTCACTTATAGACTTTGCGTTCCATCGAAAAGAAAAAGAGCAAATGACAACGACTAAATAAAAGGTAAAACTAATACCCAGTTACCAGAAGGAAGGAAACAGATCGCTATATCCTGTCTCCCCACGAAGTAATGCCTAACGGCGGTTTCCATGAGGGATTAGAGGGAAAGAGGAAAGGGGTTTAGAGTTTAGTGGGTAGGGGCGTTAGCGTCGAGTTTTAGTATGACGCTGCGTCGAAGAGGTCACCACATATCCGGGAGCCAAGCAGCTACGCCTAGAATCCGTAAAAAGTTTAAAGGAAAAAAAAAAAAAACACACACACACACACACACTCACACACACACACACATACAC
>NW_025402659.1:0-2076 GCF_020080835.1 Cotesia glomerata
ATGTAATGTAATGTAATGTAATATGTAATGTAATGTAATGTAATATGTAATGTAATGTAATGTAATGTAATGTAATGTAATGTAATATGTAATGTAATGTAATGTAATGTAATGTAATATGTAATGTAATGTAATGTAATATGTAATGTAATGTAATGTAATATGTAATGTAATGTAATGTAATATGTAATGTAATGTAATGTAATATGTAATGTAATGTAATGTAATATGTAATGTAATGTAATGTAATATGTAATGTAATGTAATGTAATATGTAATGTAATGTAATGTAATATGTAATGTAATGTAATATGTAATGTAATGTAATGTAATGTAATATGTAATGTAATGTAATGTAATATGTAATGTAATGTAATGTAATATGTAATGTAATGTAATGTAATATGTAATGTAATGTAATGTAATATGTAATGTAATGTAATGTAATATGTAATGTAATGTAATGTAATGTAATGTAATGTAATGTAATGTAATGTAATGTAATGTAATTGTATTGATAAGGCCGTAGGACAAAGTCCTTTAACGGCCTGAAGGTAATACAAAAAAGTACAGAGTATTTTTTAGCAATAGCATATAATAGCAAATAACAAAATTATGAAGTAAGTTTAACAAAAAGTAATATTAAAGTCTCTCAACGTCTGTTAAATCTAAAAAAATTATAAGAAATAACAAAATGTCTTTGTATAAATCAGTGAGTAAATGTTTCTGGACTACAAATAGCACACACAGATCACTGAAATACTAAGGCAACACACTTGCGACCTCAGCTCGCTCTATAACCATGAGATGATTATAGCAACTAGTTTTAAACACAGCTAAAGATGTTGAAGAGGCACCGTTGTAATTTATTCTGATGCGCCGCACAACAAGGCGTTCTTATTCAATATAAGCATTGAACATTGAGCGTGCAGACGTTAAGCACAGTAAGATCATTATTATTAGCAATATTTGACGTTGTAAGAGATCCAAATAGTTAAATAATTAGTTGTTGCAAGTTCATAGACGGAAGAATTTTTACCGGCCGATCATCTTGTGTCTTTTTTAGAAAGACAGCTCCATAAGCAATCCAAACATACTTACGATCAACATTCGGAAAAGCTTTAAGCACACGATCCCTGAGTTGATGAAGTTGAGCTGGCTGTCGATAGTTAACATAAACCTTGCCTTCCGGTAAAGAGTTGCTAATCTGCTTTGAAGTCAAGTCCGGTTTACCCTTCTCGGCATCAATCACCCTTTTGCAAACATCCTTACTTTTTAAAGAGATGATAACCGAGCGAGGGCCTACAAGACCACTACGGCGTGAACCCGCGACACGGCGCCTTTTCCCAACTCTGAATGCATCCACGAACTCATCTCCACCCAATGCAGTTCGCGCCGAAACAGTATAGACTTTAGTATTAGTCGCGGTTTGCTTAGCGTTGAGCCTATTAAAGTCAGTCCGAAGTCCCTTAACCTCATCAGCAACTTTGTCAAGCTTGGCTCCAAATCCACCCAACTTTTGATGAATAGACTCTAGCAATGCAATAACTCTGTCATCAGTAACACTACAAGCTGGACACTTAGTTTGCAGCTTGACTCCAGCAGCGCGCGTATTATTAGCATTCAGCCTTACAACTGCACAATCTGCATGGAAACTATGTTTGCAAGACTCTCCCGTGGTAAGTCCCTCTCCAGCTCGATCGATGAATTCATAGCAGAGCGCACAAGTTACCTTGCCCATGTTGACTACAAACTTCTACGAAAGAACAATAGGTGGCGCCCCTAGTAAAAGCAGCTCTGCAAATCGATAGCGTAGAAACTCACGTGTTTTGCCTAACCTCAACGCGAACGCCAAGGAAATTCGGGTATAACTTGTAACGGAGTGATCGTTACCCCGTTAAAAGCCCCTTTTATCCGGCACCCATCTATGTTATCGACGGGATCACAGAGCGCTGTGATCTGCAGCCCTCAGTAGTCATAGTTTGACACTTGTGAGTGAGTCCCCAAGGTGGAGTGTGCCTGGCAGTGAGAGTGGGAGAGAGCAGAGTGAAGAAAGAAACGCACCGACAAAATTCG
>NW_025402660.1:0-2075 GCF_020080835.1 Cotesia glomerata
GCACGTCAACAAAACCGTCCGTAAATAAGTTAATTATACTACATTATTTATTCTTCTTTCTCAATAAAATTGAGGCTTTCAATTTTTAAAAGTTACTTGCTGGGTGACAATATTTTATACATATATTAGTCCTTGAATAAATATATTTTATCTATATATACTGTCCATCATATTTTCTATTGTAATACGTTGAATTTGTTGATTTGATCAATAATAATTTCATATATTTTGCACAATAAACTTAAAAAAAAGTACTTGTTTCAATAAATTAAAATGACTGTATACATACTAATTACTTACCTGTTATTAGACGAGCTCTAATCTAATTATTTTTACTAATAATTAATAAATAATAATAATACATTCAGTATAAGACCTGAGAATCTATTGGAATAATAAAAATTATAATAAAAATATAGAATAATTGTAAAAAAAAAAAAAAAAAAAAAAAAAAAAAATTAGAATTGCCGAGTTTCGAACCCGGACTTGGTAAATGAAAAGTTATCAAAAAATGTCGGCGCCACAATAAAGCTTAACGTACCGAAGTGAGAGGTAAATCATAAACTGCGTTTAAGAAAAACCGGTTTAACCGGAGAATTTACGGATGCAATAAAAAAAAGTTATTTAAAGGTTTTTATTTAATTATGATTATTTATTATTATTGTTAGAGGGTGAAAATAATTTTTTTATGCAATGATTATTTATTAAATAAAATTTATTATTATTGCGAGAGTTAGCATGAAAATACTTTAGTTGCCGGTTAGTGTGTCTGACACACTCGTGGTGGCGCGACCGCTTGACACATTTCCCATCATGCATTGCAGGATTGGAATACCTTCTTATATATTATCTTAGCCATAACCTATTAGTGTCTTTTCTTGGCGTAATACCTCCTTAAAAGAGTCGTAAAATTGTCGGATAATAATTTTTCAACAATTTCAAAGTCGATTTGAAAAGAGCGTACTCAAAAATGTTGTGGTTAAAAACATGCAAAATCGTCTAAAAAATGTCTAAAAATTAATTTTCATAACAAATTTGAGATCCAAATTTGAAAAATCTGCTCTCGGAATTGGGTTTCGGTGTCTTAAAAGAGTCTCAAAACAGTCTTGGTTTTTGTCACGTTTAAGATCTTAAAAAAACGACATTTTTGCGACTTTTTTATTATGACTAGAAAATCGAACGCACTTTGCGCGCTTCTGTCAAAATGTTTATTATCGACAATTTAATTAATCAATATTTTTACAAATTTTACTCATTAATATTTAACCGTTGCTATGATAACCATTGCCAAAAAAGGTCACCGTAGTAACGAAAAGCGACAACAATGAAAACATTACATCAACTTTTTAATAAAAGTTATGATTATTTTCATGGAAAAAATTCGCCATAGCAACCGTTACCATAGAAACGGTTACCATAGCAACGGTTACCATTGCAACGGTTACTATGGCGACGGTTACCATAGCGACGATTACCATGGCAACAAAAAGCGACAACAATGAAAACGTCTCATCAACTTTTTACTAAAGGATTTATTTTTCACGGGGACCCAAAAATCATTTATTTGATATTTTTAACCTTTATATTTATGTATTTGTGTTTTTGTGAGTTACGTATGGAGTAAGTAATCAAAAAAGTTTAAAGTCTCAAATTAACAGAATTTAACTGATTTTCAAAAAAAATATTATAAATACAGAGTATGATTTTTTTTTGCAGTTTTATTGGAAAATATTTGAAATTTTTGATTAGTGTTATTTTTGATCGCAGATATCTTTGAAAAGGTTGATCTGAGGAACTTTGACCGTCTGACGTTTTTTGTAGAGCGTGAAATTTTCTATTCATCCTTCCTCTAGGATGTTGCGTAAACAAGCCATTCTGAAATAATTAAAATTCGAAAATAAAAAAAAAAATTTTCCCGTGTTATTTAAATAGGAAAATTACAAATGAATTGAGGCAAATATTAATATCAATACTAAAGGCTCTCATAAGGTACCAAAATTTTTGTTTTTGAATGTACTTTCAACTTTTCAACACCATTGAAGAAAAAAATTTTTTTTTTTTTTGAACACTAATAT
>NW_025402661.1:0-2075 GCF_020080835.1 Cotesia glomerata
ACGGGATGACAATGACGTTGTATTAGGACCCATCGCGTGAGGTCCTCATGAAGGGTGGGTCGGAATGCCCTAACGCCAATCTTCTCGTAGTCCTCTCAACCCTCGTTGAGTGGGGGCGAGTCTTGTCACGGGCTGGGGGTAAGACCTTACGTTACAGATATATGAGCAGGCCTGTTCATGCATGATCAGGCCTGAAATTATACCTGATCGGACCTGTTCATGCCTGTTCATGTCTGAAGCATTAAATACGCTCAGACCTGTCCATGCCTGCTCATGTCTGTTCATGTCTGAAGCGTTAAATACGTTCAGACCTCAGATCAGACCTGTTCATGCCTGCTCATATCTGTTCATGTCTGAAGCGTTAAATTCGTTCAGACCTGATCAGACCTGTTCATGCCTGCTCATGTCTGTTCATGTCTGAAGCGTTAAATACGTTCAGACCCGATCAGATCCTGTTCATGCTTGCTCATGTCTCGTTCATGTCTGAAGCATTAAATCCGTTCAGACCTGTTCATGCCTGTTCATGTCTGAAGCATTAAACACCGCTCGGGACCTGATCAGACCTGTTTATGCCTGCTCATGTCTGTTCATGTCTGAAGCGTTAAATACGTTCAGACCTGATCAGACCTGTTCATGCCTGCTTCATGTCTGTTCATGTCTGAAGCCTTAAATACGCTCAGACCTGATCAGACCTGTCCATGTCTGATATCCAGCCTACACTGAGAGACAATTTTAGTTAATAGTAATGAAATTTTATTACTATTTAATAAAACGTTTATTTGGCTAATCCCAAATAAAAATTTATTAAATATTAATTAAATTTCCTTAAATACTAATAAAAATTTTATTAAATACTAATAAATGTTTCTTAGTATGTAATGAATATTTATCTACATGTAATATAAAGAAAATTCATTAATCTACAGATTCGGTAGAATCTGGCGCCAAGTTCCGTTCAAAAATCCCGTTGCAAACGGGTGCCAGACTTACCGGAATTCCTGCAGATTCGGTAGAATCTGGCGCCAAGTTCCGTTCAAAAATCCCGTTGCAAACGGAGCGCCAGACTACCGAATGTGTTTACTGTAAGCAGAACGGTTTTTTGAGGTTGCGAAATTTAATTTAATTCTACGGTACTTTTTTTCACTAATTTGTTTATTATAACAGTAATTCATAATTTATTTTACCGTATTAATTAATTTATATTCACTTATAACAATTTATTTACTTGAAATTATTAAATTTCATCAGCACATACTATAGCGCGCTCACATTTTTCGATCCTGACTTTTTTTTTATGTAAAAAGTGACATGCCACAGACTAGATAAAATAAAAATGTGAAGTAATCCTCCTATAGATACGCAACTACAGTTAAAAAAAGTAATTCACAGCTTACATTTACGGCCGCCAGAGCGCACTGGAATTATATCTACATAAACTGTAGCTTCAAGTGGATAGTTTGCGGTAACAAATGCAGCCAACGTGAGATTTAAATTAGTACCGTAGAAAAGTAAACTCCAATCTTAAAGGTGCTCACACACGTGTTAATGAACTAAGGTAGATTGCTTGCAGTTATCCTTTTATTTATTTACTTTGTTTATTTACTTTGAGCTCTCTGCGAGAAAGTATTGTATATAATTCTATATAATAAACTAACGATGTGACTAAGGTACAGCAAACAAACAATACGACTCCGTACACAAACAGCACCGTATGTATACGAAGTGCTACAAATCCCGGGAAATTCAAATTTTATACGTAATTCACCCTCGTAGAGCGGCACATGTACGAAGTCGTACACATACTACAGAATAAATAAAGTAATAATAATAATAATAATAATAATAATAATAATAATAATGATAATAATAATAGTTAAAAAATGAAAATAATTATAATGTTGATAATAAATTGATAAATATAATAGCAACGATATTTATTATAATAATAATAATAAAAATAATAATAATAATGATAATAATAATAATAATAATAATAATAATAATAATAATAATAATAATAATAATAAGGGAGGATTCCACCCTGCTCACTGTGAGCCAGGTTGTGTATGGTGCAG
>NW_025402662.1:0-2075 GCF_020080835.1 Cotesia glomerata
TTGTAACAGGGAAAATCGAACTTCCTGGGGGTCATTATCGACCCCGATAATTGACGCACGGTAGGTAAGGGTTTTCCCTCACTTTTCGATTTTGACAAGAGTTTCGACTTGTCAAATAAGCGTGCTTAACTAAGCATTCCCCAATTACTGTTCCCGAAAAACAAAGCTTGGCGTAACAATAGGAAAGTTCGAGAGCCTGAGCTGAAGGTTATAAAAGAGCGAGCACGAAAAACATGGGAGGCTTTTTCCCTTCTGGAAGCCAGTGGCCTTTTGCCTTTTGTGAATCAGTGACCTTGTTGAGATTAGATAAGTCAAGAGAGTGCAGTTTTGAACGCCGACGATAGAAAGCAACCACTGAGGAGTTTATTGATGGTATTTGGAATTGGACAAGCCCTGACCGGAAGCTAACATAGTGGTTTGAGACGACAAGACGTCAAGCGGTGGAGCCAGCCAAGTTGGACCGGAGTATCAGTCGTCGTTGGATAAAACAATAATTGAGTCTCCAGGTATTTTCGATTTTTTTAGGCCAAAATTGATTATTAATTTAATTAAGAGGCTGAAATAATTAAAATTAATTTCTCGAGCGGTCATTTTTATATTAGCAAAAGTTTTGTAACTTTAGAAATTCATGCGCCAAGGTCATTTAGCTAAGCTTTTTGGCATTGGATATTTATTTTTAAAAAGAATGAGATTAAGAGTTTATTTTGTGAATTTACTGTAGAGAATTTATGAGTACTCTTATTATAGGCCTGTTAAGGCTATGATAAATTAATTTTAGTTAAGAATTTTCGGAGATACAAAGAAAAAGTAAATTTGAATAAGAAATGAAAATTGCGTAATTAAGTCAGTGAAGGTCATTCTAGAATGTATGGTAGTTAAGAGTTGTATTGAGACGCTTAGGATTCGAATAGTTGGATGTTTAGAATTTTGTGTCTAGAAGATTAAACTTTTAGTAAATCCTGTAATGAGTTCAGTAGAAATTCCTATTAATTGAAAAATATTAGTGTGAAAATTTAGTAAGTGAACTAGTAATAAGTAGAAATTTAGTGATTATGTAATGTAGTAAGATTTATTTTGCAGTAAACAAGTGTTGACGTAAAATTTAGTAGATTACGATAGTATTGTAAAGTTTTGGAAAATTAAATTTAGGCCGGTGGATAAATGTAATTGAATTGTTTAAGTTAGAAAGTGCTAAATCAATTATTAAATAATTGATTGAATTAAGGATGTAAATTTTATTAGATAAATTCGATAAGAAAATTTAGTGAATTTTCTGGTAAATTTAGTTAATCTGGAGATTAAATTCTTATTTAAGGAAAATTGGTTAAAATTTTATTTAAGAAAATTTGAGAAATGAAGTTAACGTTCGGTGGATGTGATTTTATATGGAATTGAATAAGATTATATGGTATTCCGTCAGGCATTATGACGATGTTGTTTATGTGAAATTAGTCTCAGATAATTGAATAATAAGAAGTTTAGCTTGGGTAAAACATGTTGTTTGTTATTCCGTCAGTTGGACGAGGGTTTAAGAAATTAAGAATCTAGATGCGTAATGGTCTATGATTAAATTTAGAAATTAGGAATCTAGATGCGTAATGGTCTATGATTGAATTAGGAAATTAAGGATAGATGCGTAATGGTCTATGTAGAGTTAAGAAATTAAGAAGATAGATGCGTAATGATCTATAGTTGAAAGAATTTAAGGATATTTAGTTAGAAGTTTTGGCAAGTGCCTGCGTAGGTGAGAGGTCCTCACAATTAAGTAATTGATAGGTTAATTTTAAGGGTAATATTATTAAGGAATTTTGTTAAAATAAAATTGTTTATATTGAATAAATAATTAAATTGTTAATAATTGTTTCTCAGTATTAATTTTTCAGCCTTTCTCAACTTCTCACGACCCGATCTTTCCTTCTCATGCTCCCCGGTTTCTGGGACACCGAGTATAAAATCCCAGTGGCGCCCTTTTCAAAGAGGAAAGGGGTGACCAATTGGACAGGGCTAACCACCCCGTTACAAGGTGGGTAGAAGTAAACTTCTTCCACCAAAAGACATTTATGCCATCTGGTCCC